>NC_060276.1:119769609-119770406 GCF_021613505.1 Equus quagga
GGAGAAAAAGGAAAAAATAAAATCTTTAAAAAAAAAAAAATCCTAAAGAATAAAACCCCAGGACCAGATGGCTTTCCTGGGGAATTCTACCAAACTTTCAGAGAGGATTTAATACCTATGCTTTTCAAGCTATTCCAAAGAATTAGGGAGGATGGAACACTTCCTAACACATTCTACGAGGTCAACATCACGCTGATGCCAAAGCCTGACAAGGACACCATGAAAAAAGAGAACTACAGGCCAATATCGCTGATGAACATAGATGCAAAAATTCTAAACAAGATTTTGGCAACCTGAATTCAGCAATTCATCAAAAGGATCATACATCATGATCAAGTGGGATTCATACCAGGGACGCAGGGATGGTTCAACATCCACAAGTCAATCAACGTGATACACCACATCAACAAACTGAGGAATAAAAACCACATGATCATCTCAATAGATGCAGAGAAAGCATTTGACAAGATCCAACAGCCATTTATGATAAGAACTCTGAACAAAATGGGCATAGAAGGGAACTACCTCAACATAATACAGGCCATATACGACAAACCCACAGCCAACATCATACTCAATGGGCAAAAACTTGAGCGCCATCCCCCTGAAAACAGGAACGAGACAAGGATGCCCTCTATCACCACTCTTATTTAACATAGTACTGGAGGTCCTGGCCAGAGCAATCAGGCAAGAAAAAGGAATAAAAGGAATCCAAATAGGGAGGGAAGAAGTGAAACACTCGCTGTTTGCAGATAACATGATCCTATATACAGAAAACCCCAAAGAATCCATTGGAA
>NC_060276.1:119785406-119869591 GCF_021613505.1 Equus quagga
TATGGACATTTTAACAATGTTAATTCTTCCAATCCAAGAGCATGGAATATCTTTCCATTTCTTTGTGTCTTCTTCGATTTCTTTCAACAATGTTTTATAGTTTTCGGTGTATGGATCTCTCACCTCTTTCGTTAAGTTTATTCCTAGTTATTTTATTCTTTTTGTTGCAATTGTAAATGGGATTGTATTCTTAATTTCTCTTTCTGCTGCTTTGTTGTTAGTGTATAGAAATGCAACCGATTTTTGTGCATTGATTTTGTATCCTGCAACTTGACTGTATTCCTTTATTATTTCTAAAAGTTTTTTTAGTGCACTCTTTAGGGTTTTCTAGATATAAAATCATGTTGTCTGCAAAGAGTGACAGTTTCACTTCTTCTTTTCCAATGTGGATCCCTTTTGTTTCTTTTTCTTGCCTGATTGCTCTGGCTGGGACTTCCAATACTATGTTAAATAAGAGTAGTGACAGTGGGCATCCTTGTCTGGTTCCTGTTCTTAGAGGGATAGCTTTCAATTTTTCTCCATTGAGAATGATGTTTGCTGTGGGTTTCTCATATATGGCCTTTATTATGTTGAGGTATTTTCCTTCTATACCCATTTTATTTAGAGTTTTAATCATAACTGGATGCTGTATCTTGTCAAATGGTTTCTCTGCATCTCTTGGGATGATCGTGTGATTTTTATTCTTCATTTTGTTAATGTGGTGTATCATGTTGATAGATTTGCGGATGTTGAACCATCCCTGAATCCCCGGAATGAAACCCACTTGATCATGATGTATGATCTTTTTAATGTATTGTTGTATTCGATTTGCTAGTATTTTGTTGGGAATTTTTGCATCGATGTTCATCAGTGATATTGGCCTGTAATTTTCTTTTTTTGTGTTGTCCTTGTCTGGTTTGGGTATGAGGATAATGTTTGCTTCATAGAAGGAGTTAGGAAGCCTCCCCTCCTCTTCAATTTTTTGGAAGAGTTTGAGAAGGATAGCTATTAAGTCTTCTTTGAATGTTTGGTAGAATTCACCAGGGAATCCATCTGGTCCTGGACTTTTATTTTTTGGGAGGTTTTTTGATTGCTGTTTTGATCTCCTTACTGGTGATCGGTCTATTCAAATTTTCTACTTCTTCTTGGTCCAGTTTTGGAAGGTTGTATGTTTCTAAGAATTTATCCATTTCTTCTAGATTATCCAAGTTGTTGGCGTATAGCTTTTCATAGTATTCTCTTATTATCTTTTGTATTTCTGAGGTGTCCGTTGTAATCTCTCCTCTTTCATTTCTGATTTTATTTATTTGAGCCTTCTCTCTTTTTTTCTTGGTGAGTCTAGCTAAGGGTTGTCAATCTTGTTTATCTTTTCGAAGAAGCAGCTCTTGGTTTCATTAATTTTTTCTATTTTTTTTTTTAGTCTCTATTTCGTTTATTTCTGCTCTGATTTTTATTATTTCCTTCCTTCTGCTGATTTTGGGCTTTGTTTGTTGTTGTTTTTCCAGTACCTTTAGGTGCACTTTTAGATTGTCTATTTGGGATTTTTATTCTTTGTTGAGGTAGGCCTGAATTGCTATAAACTTCCCTCGTAGAACCGCTTTTGCTGTATCCCACAGATTTTGGCATGTCGTGTTTTCATTTTCATTTGTCTCCAGCAATTTTTTATTTCTTCTTTGATTTCTTCATTGACCCAATCATTGTTCAGTAGCATTTTGTTCAATCTCCACATTTTTCTGGCTTTTCTGGTTTTCTTTCTGTAGTTGATTTCCAGTTTCATACCTTTGTGGCCAGAAAAGATGCATGGTATTATTTCGATCTTCTTAAATTTATTGAGACTTGTTTTGTGGCCTAATATATGATCAATCCTGGAGACTGTTCCATGGGCATTTGAAAAGAATGTGTATTCTGTGGTGTTTGGATGGAATGTTCTGTATATATCTACTAAGTCCATCTGGTATAATGTGTCCTTTAAGGCAAGTGTTTCCTTATTGATCTTCTGTTTGGATGATCTATCCATTGGTGTAAGTGGGGTGTTAAAGTCCCTACTATTATTGTGTTACTGTCTATTTCTCCTCTTATGTCTGTTAATAATTACTTTATATATTTAGGTGCTCCTCTGTTGGGTGTGTAGATATTTACAAGTGTTATATTTTCTTGTTGGATTGTTCCCTTTATCATTATGTAGTGCCCGTGTTTGTCTCTTATTACAGTTTTTGATTTAAAGTCTATTTTGCCTGATATAAGTATTGCTACCCCCGCTTTCTTTTCTTTGCCATTTGCATGGAATATCTTTTTCCATCCTTTCACTTTCAGTTTGTGAGTGTTTGTAGGTCTGAAGTGTGTCTTGTATGCAGCATATACATGGATCTTGTTTTTTTATCCAGTTGGCCGCCCTATGGCATTTGATTGGAGCATTTAGTCCATTGACATTTAAAGTAGCTATTGATAAATATGTATTTATTGCCATTTTGTCAGTTTTTCTTTTTTTTGGGTGTTTTAGTAGTTCTTCTCAGTTCCTTTCTTCTTCTCTTGTTCTTTCCACTTGTGGTTTGATGGCTAGCTTTAGTAATATGTTTGATTTCTTTTGTCTTACTTTATTTCCTGCTTGTTATAGGTTTCTGGTTTGTGGTTAGCATGAGGATCCTATTTAATATACTATGCATATAACAGTCTATATTGAGTAGATAGACTCTTTAGCTTGACCTCTTTCTAAAAGCTCTACTTTTTCACTCCCATCCTCCCACATTATATGTTTTTCACATCATATATAGTCTTTTGTTTAGTGTGTGTCTATCCATTACCCTCCTATCATTGAAATAGGTAATTTTAGTACATTTGTCTTTTAACCTTCATATTATCTTCACAGGTAGTTGATCTGCTGCTTTTACTATACTTTTACCTTACAAGTGATTTTATTGCCTGTTTTCTCTTGTTGTTGTTTTGGGGTTTTTTGATAATTTTTTTCTTTTATCTCTATTTGTGGTCATTGCTTTCCCACTTAAATAAGTCCCTTCAGCATTTCTTGTAGAACTGGTTTCTTGGTGATAAACTCCTTTAATTTATGCTTGTCTGGGAAGCTCTTTATCTCTCCTTCCATTCTGAATGACAGCCTTGATGGATAGAGTATTCTTGGTTGTAGGTTTTTTCCTTTTAGCACTTCAAATATGTTGTCCCATTCTCTTCTCGCCTGTAGGGTCTCGACTGAGAAGTCCGCTGACAGCCTGATGGGCTTCCCTTTATATGTCACTTGTGGCCTTTCTCTTGCTGCTTTTAGGATTCTCTCTTTGTCTTTAATTTTAGACATTTTGATTATAATATGTCTTGCTGTGGGCCTCTTTGGGCTTCTCTTGTTTGGAGCTCTCTGTGCTTCCTGAACTTGGATGTCTGTTTCCTTCCTCAGGTGAGGAAAATTTTCCTCTATTATTTCAACAAATAAATTTTCTGCCCTTTTGTCTTTCTCTTCTCCTTCTGGTACCCCTATAATCCAAATGTTACCATGCTTGATATTGTCCCAGAGTTCCCTTACACTGTTCTCATTCTGTCTAAGTCTTTTTTCTCTTTTCTGTTCTGCTTGGCTGATTTCCTCTAATCTTTCGTCTAGCTCGCTGATCCATTCTTCTGCTTCCTCTACTCTGCTATTGAGTCCTTCTAGTGAATTTCTTATTTCAAGTATTGTATTCTTCATTTCTGATTGGTTCTTTTTTCTATCTTCCAGTTCTTTGCTGATGTGCTCACTGTGTTCATCCGTTCTTCTCATATCTGTGAGCATCCTCTTTATATTTTGTTTGAATTCTTTGTCGAGAAGGTCGCTAGTTTCTGTTTCACTTAGTTCTTTTTCTGGTGTTTTGTAGTGTTCCTTTGCCTCCTCATTATGCCTCTTTCTCTGTGCTATTTTCTTTGTACTAGGTGAGTCGATTATGTCTCCTGATCTTGGAGAAGTGGCCTTATGTATGAGATGCCTTATGAGGCCCAGCAGTGTGCTTCCCTCTCGTCACCAGACCATAAGAACCAGGAGTGACCCCTTTGTGGGCTGCTTGTGTTCTTCTGCTGTGGCAGGGTTGCTCCCACTACAGGTACCAAGGGAGTCTGATCTTTCCTTCCCTGGCCAGCTGTTTGTAAATCCAGTTTGGAGGGGCCTCAGCACTGTTGGCTACAAAGTCTATTAGCACATTCTTATGGCAATTGTCCTCTTAATTGGGTTGGTACCCAGTGTAGCTGGTTGCTAGGCTCAGGGGTGTACAGTTGTGATAGGCCTGAGGGCAACAAGGCTGTTGTCAGTTCTCTTAGGAGTGCAGCTGAGTGGGGCTAGCCCTTGGCATGGAGGCACTCAGTTGTTTCAGGCTTTGGAAGTTGGGGCTGATCCTTTTTATGGCTATTTGTGAAGCACAGTCTTCTGCCACTGATAAGCCTCGCCCCCCACTGGACCACATACACTGTGAACACAGTCCTGGTCCATGCACACTTCTCAACCCCCTGGAGCGTACCCCAATGCCACACTGCAGAGGCCCCCACCACTCCCCCAGTGCCCCCCACAGTTCACCTGGTCCTCGCACAAGCCCTGCCCCACAGAGGCAGACACCCTTGCCTGCCTGTAGAGGATCAAGGCGTTCAGTCAATGCAGGCTGAAAAGTAGCCTGAGGGCTTGCTGTTAGGTGGGGCCAGTCCCTAGGGCAGGTTGCCTGCCCTGGCTGAACTGGATTAAATCTGTGCTCTAGTGGGTGTGGCAGACCCCTGGGCTAACAGCCCAAGGGATGCACCTCAATGGCCCCCACCAGTGTCCATATCAGCACGCCTGGACCAGCTCAGAACAATGGCTCCCACCAATGTCTCAGTCTCCGGAGAGGATCCTCCTCTCACCAAGATGCCCCCAGAGCCCACCAGGTGAGTCTTGTTTCACCAAAGGACAGTCAGCCTTCTCTCTGGTGATTTTAGGTTGCTGCAATGAGTGAGTTTGTGCGTGGGCCCTTTAAGACCCGGATCTTTTCGGCTTTCAGCCGATAGCTTTTCTGGGGTGTCCTTGCTGCAGTTAATAACCAGCTAAGCCAGACAGTAAGATCCCCCCTCTCAGTTGGGCTGAGTCCAAAGGATGGTTATAGCAGTATTGCCCCCACTCTAGACCTCACTCCTCCAGGGAGGGCTCGTACCTTAGGGTGGCTCCTGCCTGGCCAGCTGAGAAGCTCCGCTGCTCCCAAGGGTGGCTTTTTTCCTCTCCTGCTGGAGTTACTGCCTCTTCTGCTTTCGTCAGGACTGTCCCTTGTCGTGGGGGTTCTTTTTTATCCAGTTTTCAGTTTTCAATCCGGGGTGATTCTTCTCAAAATTGTTGTAACCTGGTTGTGTTCGTGGGAGGAGGCGAGTTCACTGTCTGCTCACAGCGCCATCTTGATGAGATCTCCTCTTTATTCCTTTGTGTAGATGAGAATTTCCTAGTATATATCATCTCCCTCTCTTTGAAGAATGTCTTATAGGTTTTCTCATATGGCAAGTCTAATGATGATGAATGTTTTCAGCTTTTGTAAGTCTGACAAAGTCTTTATTTCATCTTCCTTTCTTTTGTTTCAGGTGTTGTGTTTTCTATTTCTGTAATTTACATCTGGTTCTTTTTAAATGTCTTCTGTTTTTTGCTTAGGTTTTCTATTTTTTTAATTTGTTAGAAGAGTATAGTTGCTTACTGAAGAATTTTTATGTTTGGTGCTTTAAAATTCTTGTCAGATAATTCCGTCTCAGTGCTGGTGTCTGATGATTATGTTTTCTCATTCAAGTTGTGATTTTTCAGGTTATTGCTATGGCAAGTGATTTTTATATTGCATCATGAACATTTGGGGTATTATGTTATGAGATTCTGAATCCTATTTAAATCTTCTATTTTAACAAGTGATCATGCTGTTTAGATTTAGTGTGCAGATCCTGGCTTACTTTTGTGGCCTATAAATCTGTTCTTCTTTCTGTGTGCTGCTGCCCGTTGGCTACCCTGAAAATGCTGGGCACTATTCCACACTGTAACGCAGTTCTGCAGCATGCTTCTATATTTAAAACCAAAACCAAATGATATCCTGCTTAAAACAAATTTAAGCGAGAAAAATAAAAATCCTCCTTCATTCTCATCTCCATAATCCCACTCTCACCTCTTCCTGCTGTCCTTAGTGTCCTGCAGCTTTCTTTGTCACTTAACAAAATATCTTGGAGAACATTTCATGTCTGAACCTATATATTTACACGCATTTCTAAATAACTGCAGGCCATTAAGAGCAGGAATGTGCCAGGCACCTATTTGACCCTTTCCGTACAGTTCTGCACTTAGGAGGTCTCCAGGTTCTTGCAAGTGCAATGTTGCAATGACTTTTCTAGTTCATGACTCATTCTCACCATAATATATTGAAAAGTTTATAGAGATAGATAGATGCATGTGCCCAAACTGGCTACTAGCCTTGTGATGCTACCCATCAAGGGAAGGAGATGTAGTAATTAGTTGTACAAGAAATATCATACTCGATAATACAAAATGTGGCACTGTTTCCATTTGCTGAAGCTTTAGTTAAGCAAAGCTTACATCACTCTGAATAAGGAATGCGTCCCTCCTCAATGACCCCGCTCCTTCTCTCAGTCTGCTTTTCACTAATTTGCACTGGTTACATTTAGTCCCTTCCCTCTTGCAGACTCCCCTGCACTCCCCTCTCTTTCATATGTGCAGAGCTTCAAACTCCACCCATTCTGTGTACAGCCTATCCAAATGAAATTCTACTATTCATTAATTTTGTTTATATAAACAAGTTTATATTCACTCCTATTCCTTCAAGTTTGTGGTTCATAAAATAACTTGTCCTGCCCATATTAAAGCAAGGAAATAGATCACCCCTACATGGATTCCTAATTACATAGAGGCTAGGGATTTGGGGCACTCAACTCTGGCTAGTTAAGATTATTTGAGTAACCTTAGTGACAGAGACTGTAATTTGTGAATAAAAACTTGGACAAAGCATCTCATGTATGGGCTGAGATTGGAACAGAACACTATGAATCTAGAAATTATCATAAGAAATCTTGATCAGTGTTGACATCTGTTATATCATAGAACTCCTACCCATGAAAAGCAGAGTAACTGGCTAAGTAATTTTTCCGGGTCTACTTTATATCACTCATGGAACCCTTGCCTTGAAACATTTACCACATATGTAGGGAAGATTGTTGATCAGCTCCCCAATTCTCCAAACCATAAAATTCCTTCCTTCTCCCTCTCTCTCACCCATATAAATTTTCAGGCAATACATAGATATCAACATCTTGGTCAGAAGGACTGCATGGGGAGCCCAATAGAGAGATAGCAACTTTTTACAGATATATCCTAGCGATCACTGGAAAGACGGGTTTATTGCTTCTTCTGACAATTCTAGAAAAACTGTCGTCAAGATATTTTCTTTGATAATCTGGTAATTAGTTCCACCACTTTGATAAATCCATTTTTCTTCCATATTATATTATAAAAATGTCAAAGGAAAAGAAAAGCAGCTCAAAGCATGAGTGAGATATTCAAATCATATCATTGAAATGTTGTTCAAGTTTTTCCCTTTAGAAATAATTACTTTACAAAGAAAGTCTGAAGGGCTTTCTATTTTTCAATCATAAAGCAAAACATAGATTTAATGAAAGAGGCCTGAAGGAGGCTTTCAGCACCATAATTAACTTTCAAATGGGTTGTTTCAGTTTTTTGACTTGTTAAACCCCATTTTAGATTCGATCTATTCTGTAATCAATATTTCACAATTTTCTTTTTTTGTGACATATATTGAAACAATGTGTTTGTGTGTGTGTTTTAATTCACACAGCATAAATAACACCATGAGGTATATTATAAATGTTGAGAATGTGGAAATTGGAGAATGTTTCTGAGTGCAGAATTGACTTACAGTGGATTGATGATTTCTCAGATGTGAATAGGAAATAAATAAAAGAAATAGTGTTAATTTTGTTGGGGAAAAAAGCAATAAGATCAATCCAAGAGAGAGCCATGTGTATATTTTGATCCAAGACAAAAACTGAAAGAGTTCGTAGGTCTTACTCTCTGATAAAATGGTGAAATTTTTAAAGTTAAAGTTTAACAGTTACCCAACATATATTTTTAGTACTCATTTCTCACCTTTTCTGTCTCACTCACTATGATAATTGTCATTCTTTTTTTAAAATCACCATTGTAATTAAATGACCTATATACCTAGCCAACTAACCAGTGATTATAAAAGCTACAATTATTATGCATTTCATGCAGTCAGAATCCACATTGCTCACTCCCTTACCCCCAAATCCATGATCCTCACCTCCTGAAATTCATGTCTTTGTGTAATCCCCTTTCCTTGGGTGTGGGCTGAAACAAGTACCCTGATTCTAAGCAGTAGATTACAGGAAAGGTGGGTAGGTGGATAGGATAGGTTGCACATGATTACATGTGAATGATTATGAGACTTTTTCAAGTGTAAGATTGCAATGTTTGTTTTTCTGGAGTCCTGTTCTTCTTTTCTAGCTTTGTAGAGACAAGCTGCCATGAAGTAAGCAACTCTAATGGGGAAGCCTGTATGTTGAGGAGCCATGGGCAGCCTCTGGAAGTGAGGAAGTCTTTTTTTATCCAATCTTTGAGTTGAACCATCTCATAGTGAAGGACTTTAACATATAGGAAGTAGCAATTGGAAAAATTAATAAGGAGACATGGGAAAATCCAAAGTCATAGTTTTAGATTTTATTTAGCACATCTCTTTTTGTAAATTAAGATTGATAATTAAGAAACAGCAGAGACATTAAGGCTTTGAAAGAAATAATGCATTTGATTCAATGGGTATATATAGAAACCTATGCACATCAATTGGACAATATATGTTATTTCAAGCACACATAGAACAAATATTGGACTGTAGAGAAAATATGTGCTTCAATTTGATTAGGGCTTTCTGGGCAAAGTTTACTGGAACTTGAGTTAAGGGACGAGCTTTGGAATTTAAAAGATGACTGAATATACAGGGAGTATTGGGCAGAGATTTCCCTGTCTGGAAATATGTGTTCATATTTCAAAGGGAGATTGGGTCAGGGGTCATTAGAAATCAATACCCAGGGGTTTTATTGGGGGTGGTCACGTAGGCACCCTTTGCCTAGCACGTACCAAAACACCGGACTCCCAGAAGGAATGTATGTGTTGAGCACAAACCACATTGTACAAAGGATTTAGGCACAGTGAGCCACCCTTATCAGTTAGGGCATAGTGGGAACCCACCTGAAACCCAAGTTCCCAGATGGCAGCCAAAGACCAACCTTGCCTTTTTAAGGATAGCAGTCTCAGAACCTATGATAAGAGCTGTGTTAACTCTTGTCTACACAGGGATAGAACACCAGGATGTAAAAATTTTCTCCCAATTTGAGATGTCCATTTACATTCTGATGGGTAGGAAACCATGGACTTACTCCTCTTCCAAAGTGGATTTTTTTTTCTACTAAGGAGATTAGATTTCTTTCCTTCAATGTAATGATAAAAAGACTTACAAGGTAGGAGAAGGATGTAGAAAGCAACATATGTTGTGAAGCACTCAGAACTTCTTCATGGAGTTAAAAGAAGTCATCTCATACGGCTCTGCCTCAGCGTTTTGTCATTCATCCATCGTTTACTCAGCCATGCAGCAAAGAGCCTAAGTAATCAGTAAAGAACAGCACAGAACAGAAGGTGCAGGGGGTATTGAAGAGTGGGTATGAACAAGGCATTTAACAATTTTTCAAATCTCTGTTCCTTAGCATCTTCTGAAATATTTTACATGTAAATGATCTACACTGAGTCATGATTATATGAGAACAAATTATAATAGTAATATCAGGAATTAATGAATATTGATTGGAACTTTGGGAAACTTGCATCCTATTGTGATTGGGAATATTTACCATGTACTTACTACATTACACTCACCATTCTAAGTACTTTACTTTTATAATCTCTTTTAATTCTCACAACAATTTGTAAAATAGTTGCTTTTATGATAAAACTGAATTTACACTTAAGGAGGCAGGCACAAAATGGTTGAAGAACATGTCAGCTCCCATGGAGAATGAGCACTGGGGCAAGGATTGGAGAATTGACAGTTTCCCTGTTTACATTATAAGGGTATATACATAGACCGTGAAAGTAAATTTCCAAGATGTGCAGGTGATTCCACGTATGAGCAATATAAACAAATGAGGGATGGCTGCATTCAATAAAATATGGTATCATGACGTATTTGTTTTGAATAGTGAGTGTGCTGAAGTCCTAATGCCCAAATATAAAGAATGAATCTTCTGTTACAGCTATGGATATGATAAGGTGGAATAGAAACATGCCCTCAGAGAGGGTGGAACAGCCAGATTCCTGGCCAGCATATTGCTTACAGTCAGCATCCATTTATTTATACCCATGATGAGTTAAATTTAAATTTGGTATGATTCTCACTTTCAGTTTCATCCAACTTTCAGAAGTTTCTATCTTCCCTACCATGTGTAAATCCAAGGCAAGTTTACAAAGTGACTTGTCAAATCTCACCCAAACATCAACAAAAATAACACCAATAAACCTCAAAACAAAACGAAGTTAAAAAAAAAAAAAGGCAAAACAGGAAGTTCCAAATACAGTGGGGAATTTCAGCACTTGAATCAGCTAATCCTTCAGGATGATGTGAAATTGAAATGTTGGCTCAAGGTGAGGCAAAAAATGCAGTTTCTCTTTGATATCGGTCTTTTCCCCAAGTATGGTATGATGGTACCGATAACAAAGAGAATGAGGGTGAATGGATGTTACCCAGGAACTTTGGATCGAGATCTGAAGGGAAATGAATTAAGTATGTCTCTTCAAGGAGAAGCCACTTTCCGTGGCCTTATGTGCTGCTGACTTTATCAATCAGTAACATGCCCCCAAGCTTTCAGGTACTGAGGAAAAGCAAAATTTTGACTTTAAAAGGCTCAGAACAAGGTCAGACTGGAAGAATGACAGTATCTGGGGCTCATTTTCAATGTTTATCATCGCTTATTTTATACTAATTATAGCTCCAATCAGGAGAGCAATAGGAGTTCTGTAAATTCCTCTTTGAGCTGCTCGCCCCTAGAGCATCCTAAATGGTCTGTGCCAGAGAAAAACTACTCTCCTTGGAATGGCAATCAATCAATTGAACGAGAGTTAATAATTTCTGTTAGTTATTTGGGCGAAAATTTCCATCTTAAAGCATGAAAATGAAGACATTTAAAAATTGAATTTACTCAAAATGCTCTATTTTGAGTAACCTGAGGTGATCTATTAACAGAGTCCCTTTGAAACTTGTCTCCTTGAGAGAAAATGTTGGGGTCTGAGAACTTGAGAGTATTTCAAGTCTGAACCACAAGAAGAGTTTGGTTCTTTTCCAGATTTATTATGTCTTGTTAATATGGCTTACCTTGGCTCTGATGGCTTGCCATCTGCATAGTAAGTGTTCCCAATATTCTAATGTACATTAACACTCACTATCAGATATTAAGATAAATATTTACTCCTTAAAGTGTTGGGAATTCACACAACAAATTTCTTACTCAAGTTTGTAATATATATTTTTTTTACTCCTTGGAATGTAATCCAATGATTTTAAGAAGCTGACCTGATAAATATGACTGTCTTTGCAGTGGACATATAGATAAAATATACTGCAATTGAGTAGTTTGAAAAGTTTAATCCATAATTTGGGATATTATTTAGCCATGCACATTATTAATGCCTAGTTTTTGTTTATGTTTGGTTTAATGTCTATGCTGTCTTCCAGCAATTAATGTCAAGCACATTTCTGGATTTAAAATAAAATATGGAACCCTCTACCAATGCTAGCCAGTCAGTTCCTTAATGATTCACACCAGAAGTATGTGTATGGTATTGAATTAAAAACTTTTATATCTGGGTTTTGAGGAAAAAAAAAGGACTGTTCAATTAATTAAGTGGGTTTGCTAGCATTTATGAATTAAAAGAATATGGTATCAAATACAGCAATGACATTTCCCATAAAATTAATGTTTTTTTGTCAAGAAGATTGCCTCTGAGCTAGCATCTGTTTCCAATCTTCTTCTTTTTGCTTGCGGAAAATTGTCCCTTAGCTAGCATCTGTGCCAATCTTCCTCTATTTTGTATGTGGGATGCTGCCACAGCATGGCTTGATGAGTGGGGTGTGGGTCTGCTTCCAGGATCTGAACTCGTGACCTCTGGGCTGCCAAAGTGGAGTGTGAAAACTTAACCACTATGCCACTGGGCTGGCCCCAGTGTTATTTTTAGATATAATTCTGTGTTAAAATATCTTTCAAGGAAAGGTCCTTTTTTGTTTTTGTTTTTTATGAGACTATATTTTTCTATTGAACCCAATGTTGTAAGACAGAAATATTTCAAAATTTATATATTATATAGACTTTGACCTACTTTTATAGCACTGAATTATTTCTTTGAGTTACAACATTTTGCTTTTAGGCTTGGTGCTTTAGGATGGCTAGTTCACAAGGAAATACAATTCTTCTAATTGAATTATGGATGTGTTACAAATATAGTTTTGACATGTGTTTTATAACGTCTAGCTGTAATCACAAGAAGACCCAGACCCTCACACATATTCTAAATAGCATGTTTTTGTAGGGGCATATCAAAAGCTTTTGTTGCCTTAAGCTTCATTATGTATGGCAGTAAGAGTCATACAAGGTACACTCTTTCATGGATTGATTTGACAATAAAATGTGACAGAATTTTATCAGCTAATTAATTCAGGAACAAGTATAGTAATTCTGTGGTACATTTGGTTTCCCTTAAAATAGATTTAAGGGAAAAACTACCAGTAAGTTTTGATGATGTTCGTGTGTATAGGTAACCCTCAAAATTAAAATTAATCATTAGTTCCCATTGTTAATAGAAGTTAGCATGCAAGTAATTACATACATGGTTGTGTACATGCACACACACATCTATATATATCTATAAATACATATACATAGTCTATTGATATATACAGTGTATTGTATATTGTATTTTGAAATACATAGACATCTATATTGTATATGTGTGTGTATATATATAAATCAAGCCCCTAGGATTAACTATATCCAATATTTTATTTTAATAAAGGACATTTAAGTGTAATAGATGCAAATCTATCACTGTAATGCAATTAAAGAAGTCCTTTTCACACCAATTTTTGCATTTATAATGCTCAGAAGGGAAATGGTCCTAACTCTAGTAGAGCCTTTCACCCCATAGTTGATGAAACAATATTCTTTCTTTATTTTTCTATATTCGTATTTCTAATTTGCAAAGCATCCTGGTGTATGCTTCATATTTATTGATAAACATCACTATTTTATTTGATTTCTCACTGTTTTGATCTATGAAAATTCAGAAGATAATCTCTATCTTTTGCATGTGCTGCTCATTAAGCTTTAGAAGCAAAGCCACCAATTTTATAATTAATCCATAACAACATAAAAAAAAAAGAGAGAGATTTCAAACAAATAAGAAATATTAAGAAAAACAACTGTCATCAGGCACATGTCATAATTTTTATTCTAGGATTTTCTGGCATCTAATCATGTTATTTATGCTTTTAGTAAATAGCCTGACTACACACCACACAATTCAGTAATGCGCAAGGATATAAACTTGTAAAATAGCACTAAGCACCTTGTAATTTGTTTTGTTCCAATTATTTTCACTCTCTGTGCTTTCAGTTACCTGAGGTCAGCTGTTGTCCAAAAATATTAAATGGAAAATTTCAGAAATAAACAATTCATAACTTTTAAGTTTTGCACCATTCTCAGCAGCTTGATGAAATCTTGCACCATCTCGCTCTATCTGGTCCAGGACTAGCATCATCCGTTTCTCCAGAGGATCCATGCTGTTAGAGGCCACCTACTTGTGAGTCACTTAGTAGCGGTTTCCTTGTCTGATGGATCCACTGTCATGGTATCACAGTGCTTATGTTCAAGTAACCCTTATTTTATTAATAATGGCTCTAAAGCACAAAAGTAGTGATGCTGATATTCTGATATGCCAAAGAGAAGCTGTAAAGTACTTTCTTTAGGTGAAAAGATGGAAGTTTTCAACTTAATAAGGAAAGAGAAAAAATTGTATGCTGAGGTTGCTAAGATCTACAGTAACTTTTATTAGAGTATATTGTTATATTGTCCTATTTTATTATTAGTTGTTGTTAATCTCTTACTGTGCCTAATTTATAATTTAAACTTTATCATAGTTCTGAATGTACAGGAAAAAATATAGTATATATCGAGTTCAGTACAGGCATCCATTAGGGGTCTTGGAATGTATACCCTGAGGATAAGGGGGGACTACTGGACCATAGATTGACATGAAGAACATACTTTAGAGTTTGTCTACATTGAAGAAATCTTCAAGTACTGATATTTGCAAAATCTTTAACATATGAATGAATGTACAATTGCAAATGTGGATTTGCATTTTCCTTACAAAATGCACTTATTATTTCCTGATTATACAATCTGACTTCACAACATAATTCTTTGCATAAGCTGTTCATTTTCTGGAAACATTCTTCCTCTTCTTGACCATAAAGTTAATTTTAATTTTGTCCTGTGGGGTCTAGCCTATATTTATTTTCCTTAATGAAGCCTTCCTAAACTCCTTTGTCAAGTTACTCCCACTTCCAAAAACAGCAAAGTGCACATTTGGAAACAGTGAACACATGTTGATCAAGGGGGGGGGGGGGGGGGCATAGGTGCCCTTTTTAAGACTTGATGATTTTCTAAGGTAGAACTGTGTTTTATTCATTTTCCCATGTCTTCTTTTAACCCAAACAATGGTACAAAGCTTGCCTAATTAATTACTTTTGACTTATATGTTTATGATGTTATATTGCTTACAAATTGGCCTCTCATTTTCTCTAATATTACAGTAGGTATGAAGTGGCATGTAATGAGATTATAAGAAAAGTGGAAGGACTGCCTCCATTCCAATGTATTCAGTTTAGCATAAAGACAAATATAAATTACTATCACCCTTCCCAAATCATTGTTAATGTGAATCCTGTTTGGCTGTAATTTGAGCTAAGTTTAAGAAATATGTATGCATTGCTTCCAAGAGTGTTTTTGGTCATTGATTTAATTATTTGGATCCATTTACTTTTAGTATATTCCTTAGAAATAAAACAACAAAACAGAAAGAACAATACAAAGAATGAAAGATAAACTGGCCTAAATTTCAAATATAGCCAGTCAAATAAGCAAAAACAATGGCAGCTTTTATCAACTCAAGAGCCGTGTTCTTGGAGAACCTTGGTTGAATTCCTCCATGTAGACTTGAAACATCATAGACATAATCTCAGCATATGTTTAATGATTTTTTCACTTGAATAAAAAAAGAAAAATGTAGGAAAAATTTTAAAAATGACTAACTTTGTTCTCAAGTTAGGCATATCAAGATATGTGAACGATATTTTATCAGGAAAAAAATCTCCCTATTGCGACAGTTTCTTGTCAAGTACCTGCAGCAAATTCTTCCTTGCTGTTACTCCAAAGAACAGAGACAGCCGGACCATCACTTCCGTCTTATGGAGTGGGCACTGGAGGCTGAGACTGCTGCCATTCACATCTGCCTTGAGACAGTTATACAAACAAAGCAAAATGAAATGAAAACAAACAGGCAAAACTGAAACCCTGGGTGATCCCCACACATATTGGGAGGTTTAGTGTCTTTTGGACATAGGAAAAGGAAGAGGTCTCATAAGCTAAGGGTGGAAAGCAGTGTGGTAATACTGACAGAACAAAAATGTAGCACAGTTGAGAGTAAGAAGAGAAGCATGAATGGACTTACTCATGTTTTCTTGGGGGCCTGAAAGTTCTGCCTCATTTGCTAATTTTAAAATGGACAAAAGCAGGTTTAGCCAAGAGAGAGGATTGCCTCTGATATTGACAGTTGTCTCGTACAATCTAGTTCAGAATGACTTTTATTAGGTTTCAGAATGAGTTTTATTAGGCTAACTGTAGGGAGGAGAGAGAAATAAAAATATTTTAAAACCAACCTAAGACACTGTGTCAAGATTTTTACATGTATGCTCTATATGAAACATATTTAGTACATTTATTACTAGTACATGAGACATATTTAGTACATTTATTACTAAGTATTCATTTATACTTAGAAACTCAATGTTATGCCTACTGACGTTTTGTTAAAATAACTACAATAACAAAAATCAGCTCACACTGTAGCAAGATGATGCATTTATTCCTAGTAACTAAATATTCTGTCTAACTGATACTTCCCCAAAATGAAAACAGCTACACTGCAACAAAGCAGCTGATTACAATATTTGGATAAAGCCTGATGTCTAAAATAATACCTTAAAAATACACTTTAACTCTCAAATCACCAAAGAGTAACTGTTAACTTTCATCAAAAATTTGTTCTTAATCTATGGTTTCCCAGTCTTGACCTTGTTGACATTTGGGACCAAATAATTCTCTGTGGTGGGGCTGCCCTGTGCACTGTAGGGTGTTGAGCAGCATCCCTGGACTCCACCCACTTGATGCCAGTAACACTCCCCCTGCCTCCCAGTAGTCACAATGAAAAATGTCCCCAGACATTGCCAAATGAGCTGGGCAGGGAAGCAAAACTGCCCCGAGTTGAGAACCACTGCATTAATCCAATTACTCTTTTGTTTTAAAATGGTGTTTCTTCAAGATCCATTTTTCTGATTTGGGCAGAATATGACTGGGACAGATTCCTTCTTTTCTCATTACCCTGGATGTATTTCTTCTCTCTTGAGTCTTACCTTTCTTCCTGTATCCTTCTCTCACCCTCCCTTCCTTTCTTCCTTCTTTCAACAAATATTTTTGTGTGTACTGCAAAGCAAAAACCATGCAATTTCTGGAGGTCTTAGCAATGCCCAAAATACTGACCAAGACCTTAAATAAAATATTCAGGAGAGAGTTCTGAAAATACTAGCATTAACAATAATCTAGTCAATTAAATCAATTAAATATTTGCTTTAGAATCTGTCCAAAGAGGGACTTTTCTTTGTCCTCCCAGACCCAGTTTCATTTTTAGTAGCATTAAGTTTGAAACACCACATCAGTTAGCCTATGAAATGCATCACCAGTATCTACCAGACACTGGCACATTCCCACTGTGTAGCTAAAGAAGGGTATTCTAAACGTTCAAATCATTCTGGACTCCAGATGTGTCTGATATGCTGTGAGAGTGGACAAAAGAAAGATCGCTCGTCATATATAACAACTAATTTAATATAACAAGAGAGAGGTGTTCTTAGGCATTATACTACTTTCCTCTAGAAAGTACTAGTGGGTCCATGCTGGTATTCAATTATAGTTATCTTACCTCTTTTGGGACCTTAAGGGATAATTTTCTACTCTGCAGCAGAAATGTAAATAAATAAAGATGCTTTCAAGGTGAGCTTTGTACACCTTATTTGTTTTCCTTTCTGCACATACACCGCCTATCATCTTGGCTGGAAAATGACAGTCACATAGTCTATTGATCTTAGCAGCTCCATAAAAAAGGAAAATGCCTTAGGTGGAGCTGTCAGGAGCCTTGAGACTGTTATTAGGAATTTTCCTCAGGATTTCCCCAAATGAGAAACATTCCTCCAAATGGAAACACAAACGGGCTCTAAAATATGGCCAGAGGGAAGTGACTGAGATCTGAAGAATGAATCAGAATTAGTAAAGATAATTGCAACGCGTGTGTGTGTAGCAGGGGAGGAGTCATGGTAAAATAAAACAGATGCGAGCATTCCTGAGGTGGAGAGAAGTGGTGAACTGCTAGTATTTTGTTTTTACTGGAGTGAAGACCATAAGATGTGGCAACCAGAAACAGCCCCCAAAGATGTCCACATCCTAATCTCTAGAGCCATGGATGTTTTATGTTATAGGGCAAAGGAGAAACAAGGTTGCAGATGGAATTAGGATTGCCAATCAACTGGCCTTGAGATGGAAACATTACCCTGGTTAATCCAGGGAGCGCAAAGTAATCACAAGCATCCTTAAAAGTGGAAGATGGAAGAATAGAAGAGTCGGAGTATTGTAATGTGAGAAAAACATGGTTAGCCATGGCTGGCTTTGAAGATGGAGGAAGGAGACATGAGCCAAGGAATTGGGGGTGGCATCTAGATGCTGCAAAAGACAAGAAAACTGGTTCCTACTGTCTCCATAGAGGAACAAGGTCTTGCCAACTCCTTAATATTAGCCCAGTGAGACTTGTGTCAGATTTCTGAACTACATCACTGTAAGGTAATAAATTTGTATTGTCTTAAGACCCTAATGTGGATATTTTCTTAGAGGCAGTGGACAACATAGAAGATTTTAAACAGTTATCATGTTCACTTCTTTGTGCTGAGTATAAGTGGTAAGTCCAGAGGTGGGGAAAGCAGTAACAAAATGATTTTAGGAATCCTCAGAAATAATGATGGTGCCTGAACTTGAGGTACCTAGTGATGGGAATGAATGGGAAAACTTGAGAGATATTCATAAGGGAAGCTGACAGGAGATTGTAAAAGATTGGAGAATACTTTGACTTCCTGAGGACTTAAGGTGCAGTATTTCTTCATTGTCCCGAGTGGAGGCAATACGTTACCTGTGAAAGAAGAAAGGTTAAATGTGGACACATGGATGGGTTTTGAGTTGGCTTTGGTTTATCCAGGTGGTGATGGATGTCCACTGGATAGCTGCATACATGGCTCCAAGTTTTAAGAAGAAAAATTTATGAGAGACCCAGATTTGGCTGACCTTCTGCAGGGAAATGCCTGTTGAAGTCATGGGAGTGAAAGAATTTGTCCTAGGTAAATGTATACCTGATACAGAAGATAAAACACTGGAAGGTTGAATCCAATATGTGCTGATGTTAAAGAAAGAGGCAGAGGAAGAAGGAGAGCATAGAGGATACGAAATGTGAAAGTATAGAGGAACGAAGAACAACAGGAGGTGAGTGATGGCTGCTAAGGCATTGCAATGATCAGAGGTGGAACATGCTGCAGAAAGCTCAAGAAATGAAATGACTGACAATTTCTCTATAGATGTTAAAACTGAGAAGCCATCAGTGACCTCCTTTAGAAGAGATTTGGTGGTGCTCTTTCAGAGGAATCAGGATGGTAGCCAATGGAAATACCAATGTTTGAGGTGTGGAGCAAAAGATAATCTATATGCACCTTCCATTATCTTAGCCTTGACCCTTTGTCTGCTTACAGCATCAGCAGTGAATACAGGTAATTCAACTGAAAACACTCTCTCAGAACAACTAGAAACTGTATAATTAAAGTGCTTTATTGTATGGCTAATAATCAGAACAGTGCAATATTAAAAGGCATTACTCAAAATAATGCTTATATAGGTGCCAACTATTTATGGACCATCCACAATTGGCTATAGTTCCATTTTAGAATATATGGGTATTGTGCTTAATTACTTCAATCTTCAAAAATTATGGTTATTATCAATCACAGAATGTATAGGCACTAGCTCCAAGCATATACAATACAAAATAAATAAAGCTAGATGTATTAATTAAGCAATTTTTACATAGTTCTGGTATCTAATTTTATTAGAGTAAAACCACTCAAGATTCATATACCCAGTATCTAATAATTTGATCACTGGTTCTGCTACGAACCTACTTTCCTACAAGATTACTGCATTTCCCTTTGGGGAATTTATCTTCTTTTGCTAGAAACAAAAAGCAAATAATGTACATACATTAGATAATGTGTTTGTTTCTTTCTCAAGACTGTGAAGCACGTTGTCTCTTGATGTGTCTTCTCCTTTACTCTTGCTCTATGTGTGTGTGTATGTCTCTTTTTCTTTCAGTATGTAAATTATATATTTTATATATATAGGTGTATATAATTTTATATTCTTAAAAACATTTGCTTTTAAAATTTAATTTCATTGTATTTTTATCTGTATGCCTCTGCATTAAACATTCTTGCAAGATGGCATATGTACCCCTGAAAAAGGAGCAGCACTCAAGTTTTTTAAATAGGCCACAGAAATTTACACCAAATGTGAATCCACACATCTTGTAAGAATTGTGTTCTGCAATTTAAAACAGATTCATTTTACTGTTTCCACTTTTAAAACCCAGCATGGTGGAATTCACCTAAAATAGAACTAAATTATTGATGTGCCTTTTTTTTTTGGATGCTTTTCTTAAGTGGATCAAAACGGTTCAAAAACTTCTCTGATGGCAGTTTGGCGACCAGTCTCAGATTCTTTCAGCACGGCACACACTGTAAGGCCCTGGACAAATGTAGCCTGCTCACAATAATTGACTGCCTAATGGAAAAGAATTGACCCTGCAGAGTTTCTCTTTTCTGTAAATGCATCCTTCTCTTTTCTGCCAACATATCTGTCTTTATTCACTTCCACCTAGAGTCAATAGAAGCACAGCCAGCCTGAGCAGAATATAAATTCAAACTCATTTCAGAAAGAACTCCCTGTTCATAATAGAAGCAAAATACACACCCTTTTCTTCGACTAAGACCTGGACTGAATCTGCAGAAATTATGTGGTCTTTTTGTTATACGGGAAAAGTAGAGAGAAGTCTACGATTTCACTTTTGACCTTCCACCACCGTTTGTTCATCACACAAATATTTGAAGAGTGGCCACTGTGTTCCAGCCACAGATTCAGACCAAGTTTACATGGACAGTGAGACTTCCTCCACATGCATATATTCTGATAGCTTAATTTCTGCCAACAGACAGTTCAACATGAGCAGATATGTAACATTAAAAATCACCTGGAAATGCTTCTATACGTAGAAATAAGATAAAACAATGAGTGGACCATACTAGGTGTTAAGCAAAGGTGTTCTTGAAGAGGCGGCACTTAGGGTAGACATGGAGTGGCCCTGTCACTCCTACCATGTGGAGATGGAATACAGTCCACCACTGCAAATGCCCTACAGCTAAGCAGCCTTAGTGTGGTGTGTTCCAGGAACCAAAGAGAAACCAGAGTAACTAGAACGTGCTAGGCTGCTTGAGAAAATCAAGACTTTAAGTAGGAGAGGTGGACAGGCTCATCTCATTGGGCTATGGAAACAAATATAAGAGACTGGGATTTTATATTCTATGTGGAAGAAAGCCAATGGCTAGGGTGAAGCTTTGAGGTGTAAAGGAGGTTAAGAGGAACCCCTGCCCCCAGCATACGGTTACAACTGCAAGGAACTATACCTGCACTAAAAAGGTGAACTAGAACCCCCCCCCCCCCCCCCCCCACAGCAACTTCCAGAAAAACAAAACAAAGGAATAGTACTTAGACATCAGATTTCTCAGCAATAGGATCAACCTAGAATTCTAAATCTGGCAAAAAATATCCTTCAAGAGCAAGGACAAAATAAAGATGCTTTAAGTCAAACAGATTGTCTTAGAATTTGTCTTCAGGATGCCAGCCAGATCTCAAAGAGGCTTTTAACGTTATTTTAATAACAGTGGCAAAATCTCAAGAGGAAGGAGCACAATCTCAGACTAAAGGTTTGAGATACAAGGAAAAATGAAGAATATTGAAAATAATAAAATATCTAGATAAATCTCAATAAATGTTGACTTTATTAAAAGAAAATAGTGTGTTATAGAAAGGAAAGTAAAATAAGATAGACCTAGCTAAATATATCTGATAGGACCAACTTATAAATCTGAAAGGGAATGTCAGGACTTATTTTCTATGGCCTTTGTGATGCTCCCAGAGACTTCAATTAAAGCACGTTGACCAAAAAAAAAATGCTATAGGATATGTTTAATGACGTATAATATTTTAATCTTAGCTATGTCAATGATATTTTTATATTGAATCTGCTGCACCAGTCTGGAGTTGCATTTGCCTACCACTGAAATGGTCAACTAGTCAATATTTAGTGAAATTTGCTGTTTCTCTATTTTTTCTCATATTTACAAATCCAGTATATCACAACCATTCAGAAAAGCAACAGAATTGGCAAGACCTCAATTGCAGTGACTCTTGTCTAGCTGTAATAATTATTTCTAAATTTCTTCAATGAATATTAATTTGAAAATGCAGAGAAAAATATTTAACAGACATCCATAAATGTGTTACCAAGTTGCCTATATCTTTATATAAATATATAACCTAAATATTGAAAACTACAAATCAAGTGACCAACTGAATGGATTAACATAAAGCAAACACCCATATAATAAGCATCCAGGTCAATAAATAGAATGTTAACAGTACTCCAGGAATGTTTTTCACACATCTCTATCACTTCCCACTCCATTTTCCCCAAACAATTAACTCTGCCTGTTCTTAGATTTATAAGAATGGAACCATACAGTTTGCTTTGCTTTCTGTTGTTTCATTGACTCGACATTTATCAGGCTTATCCATACTGTTGTTTGTAACTATGCGGGATTTGTTTTATTGCTATATAATATTCCATTGCCTTCATATCCTACAATTTATTTATTTATTCTTTTAGTATTATCACTAGATATCTGGTTTGTTTCCAATTTGGAGCTACTACAAATAATGCTACTCAGAACTCCAATGCATGATCTTTATCCCTGGTAACTTTATATTTTTATTGCTATTTTAAATGGTAACTTTAACTTGAGTTATTTAACTGGCTGTTTCTACTCTAGAAGGAAGCTACTAATGTTTGTACACTACTGAGCGTTCACACTAGTTTTAATATTTTGTAGATTGTCTTGCTTGGTGATTACCATAAGTGTATCATCTATTAATGCTTTTTTTTAAAAAAAACTTTCAGATCTTTATAATATTTTTCCCTACCACTTAGCAGGAGATATGTCCTCAATATAATATTGAGTAGATGCAGGGTTATCTTTTTTCTGATTGCTTTTGATTCTTGCATGAGGTTTAGAAGTTATCTTTTATGAAGTAAAAGAAGACTCCTCATTGCCTGAGTTTGATAAAATGTCCCTGTAAACTAATCATGGAGTGGTGATCTTTGGTGGATATTAATTTTTAAAAATGGGGTAATGTTAAAGCATTTGCAAAAGTAGAAGGAATAGTATAATGAACCTGAATATACTCACCACCCATCTTCAATTATTATCAACTTAGAACCAGCCTGTTTCAACTATACTGTCACCACTCCAGATAATGTCATACATTTTAGCTAATTATTGAGAGTCATTAATGAATAGAGTTTGAGAATTAAAATGCCTTTTTGCCTGTGTTGGGCTGTTTTACCAGTTAAAGACATAGTCTATGTGATATAAAATTATTCATTTTATTCTGTTATGGTTTTCTCAAATCTCTATGTGAGATATTGTCTCATGTTTCAGTTTACTATTGGCTATTTATGCTTCTTTTTTCTTCCTTGACCAACCTTGCCAATGTTTTCTCCATGATATTACCTTTTTTCATTAGCCAGTATTTTAAATTTTATTTGCTATGTTTATTTTCTCTACCATTCCATTGTAAACCACCCAATTATTTTCTTCTTTATATTTACTTCTCACTTCCTTCTTTCTACTCTCTTTGCATTTAATATGGGTTTTCTAACTTTTAATTATTTGTATCTTTTGTACATCCCCTTTAAGATTCTACTTTAGCCATGCTTCACGTGACTTACTATATGAGTCAGTCGATGTCTTTGGATTCTACATATTTTCCAATTTCCATGATATTTTTCTTTTGAACGCCTGAATTATTTAGAAGTGTCTGTTTTCTGATCCAAGTACATGACATGTTTTTCACTGATGTTTTTATCAATTTCTAATTTTATTGCAGTGTTGTCAGATAACATTTTTATAATATTTTTTCATTGGTATATGTTAGGGTTTACTGGGTACTGCAAAATATTTGTAATTGTTCCTGGTATGCAATGTTCTATAAAAGTGCATCAGTACAATCATTTTAATATTCTAGTTTGTGTCTACATCTATTTTCTAGATGCTTCCCTATTGTAAAACCATTTTGGAGAAAGATTTGCCAGTTTACTTATTTCCTTTTGGCACACTGTGTGTGTGTGTGTGTGTGTGTGTGCGTGTTTGCATGTGTTTACTATTTTCTTAGATGCAAACAAGGTCAGAATTTTGGTGATGTTTTTGGCTTTTATTGAGAATTTCTAGAAATTCCCTTGCTTCCCACCTCTGCTACCCTAATAGGCCTTGCAACATACAGCTGGCGAAATGGCAACCCTCAGGCTCTGAAAGGAGATTACTGTTTCATTATTTAAAATAATAAGACTTCTCTGTCCAGAAGGCTTGCTACACAATATTATAAATAACAGAGAGTACAATATGTCCTCTCAAAATAACTGATTCTAGCTGGATGGAGACTTATGACCTACAGTGTCCCCATACACCCTCTTGGGTAACTGAGAAGTTGACAAAGTTATCAATGTAAATAAGTTATCAACGCTTAAAGATGATGAAGTATAAGACTAGGGATTTAGGTAAATAAAAATTGTCATTGTTTCTTTCTGTATAAGAGAATTCAAACTAACACACACACACACACACACACACACACACATTTACTCATAAATATGGTCTCAATTGTGAATACAGGCTTCATGCACCATACAATACACACACACCCATGCAAATACATTCCCAAAATTTCATATCACACAGTTATTTACAAAAACATTTGCAAATGCTGATATTTAATATCCTAAAGTGTTTCTGCTTAAGTGAACATGACTTAGACATAAATTATTACAGACACTGAGCAATGGTGAAAATCTGAGCTTCTCTGGCTTAGGAGAATCAGCTGTGTTCGAGATAAGATCCCAGTTGTGGGGAAATGATTGGAGGCCCCTCATCATGATGAGCTGCTTCTCCAGGAGAGAGTTGTTTCTCCCTTCAGTATAACTGCATTCTGTCCTCTAAACCCATATTTTCATGGCTCTGAACCACTGCAGCATGAGTTCTAGAATTACACTGCTTCTCCAATATCTATCCGAGTGGTTAATTCATAATATGTGGGATGGATCTGTATGCATGTATATTTAATATATATGGTTTGCAGATATAAGTAAGATGAAGTGATACTGGATTAAAGTGGGCTGTATCTGATGACTGATGTCCTTAAAAGTGAAAGGAGAGGGAGATTTTGATACAGAGACACAGAGGAGAAGCCATGTAAAGACAGAAACACAGATTAGAGTGATGCGGCCACAAGCCAAGGGGTGCCTGGCGTCCCCAGGAAGTGGAAGAAACAAGGAAAAATCCAGCTACCACCTTGATTTGAGATTTCTTGCCTCCAGAGCCATGAGAGAATATATATTGTTTCAGAAATGTCTCTATGTTTAAGCCACCAAGTTTGTGGTAATTTGTTACAGCAGCCACAGGAAACTCATGTAAGATACGTACATGGATATATACATGTATTCATATCATATATATAAGAAAATATATATAAAAATATACATATATAACAAAATATTTATTTTCCATATATATTTTATTGTGTATATTTATATATTTAAAAATTTTATTATATATAATAAATATAGTATATATTTATTCTTTTCATTTACAGAATTATTTACTTTGTTTGCCAACACCTGTCCCAGTACATAATTCATAATATGTGTGATGGATATATGTGTGTGTATATACACAAACACACAAAGTTAAAAGGCATATTATTGAAATGGAACCTGGAAAGGTCAGGAACCAAAGCAGCATTTCTCTGAGTTACTCTCACATTACTCAGCTTCTCTTTGTACATTAGATCCAATAGTCTTTTCTATGTATACGGTTCAGCTTGCATTGAGTGATGAACCACCCTTAGTTTAATTATTCACAGCTTAGGATAACGTAATAAAAACCTGGCCCTTCATAAGTGGCAATCAGTTCAAGTATCACATTGTTCCAGTGGTATTCTCTGACCTTGCTGTAAAATAATGAAAATGCAACATAAATTTTTTGGAGGTAAAGCATTTCTGAATGTAATAGTTTTAAATAGTATTTATTAGTTACGTGAGACTGGGCTTTGGAAGAGAAGTTTGTAGCAGAGGAAACAAAAATTGATCTGTAGTATATAGGTAGCATTCCATGGGATGAGACTGTATGAGATTGCCAAAGGAGTGATTGCCAGCAGAAGAGATAGATGTCCGAAGACTGAGACTCAGAACCTGACGATATTAAGAGGGCAGGAAAAAGAGAAGGAAATGGCAAAGGGCACTGAGAAATAGCAACTGGAATGGGAGAAAAAAGTAAAAGCATCCACAGCAGCCACCAGAGAAAAACAAAGGAGCTGTTGTCCTGAAGGACAAGTTACAAAAGAGGTGAAGTGTTTTGAGATAGAGACTGAGAATTGAAAATTGGATTCAGCTCCGGGAAGTTATTAGTGACCTTCACATAAAGAACTTCCAGAGAATAGAAGCAGCAAGACCCTGTCTGGAGTATTTTTAGGAGAGAATGGGCTCATGGAAGAATCAGAGGCATGAATAGAGCAAATTCTTTTGGAGGAATTTTGTCACATGTGGGAGCTAATGCGATGGGCATCAACTCATTGGAGAAATGGAGTTAAAAGCATATCTTTCTGAAGATGGGAAATACAGCAAATTGTTTTGTGTGTGTATGGGAAGAATTCCATCTGATTGGGGAATGGGTCCAGTACCTATATCTTTGAGAGGGCAAGAAGGAAGGGAATCCATTGCCCAGGTGGAGGGATTGTGCTTGGAGAGAAGCAGGTATCTGACCTCCATCAGCATTAACAGAACATAAGGTAGAATATGTGGGTTCAGATGTTGGTAGCTTGGTGGACAGGCAGGTGGAAGTCCGTGGATGCTTTGGTCTCATTGCTTTCATGTTCTTTGTGAAACGGAAAGCAAAGTCATCAGCTGATTGGGGGAGCAAGTGTTGGATTCCAGGAGAAGAAACCAGAAAATATCTGTCAGAAGGAGTTGAAGGATTAATAGACAGTAGAAATATAGTCCCACTATCCTTGGAAGCCCCACTTGGAGTTCACCATCATAAATGTAAAGTCAGAGCAGCTGGTGTAGTTATTCTTGTTCATGGAGGTGAATGGGGTTAGGTAAAGCTGTATTTAACCAGAGTTGTGCATTTTCCAAGCTAGTACAACAAAATGAGAGAGAGGCCAGGGATTCAGGAAATAAGCATCAGAGTGATTATAATGTTTTACTGTTGGATGTAAGTGGGGAAACAGGAAAAAGAAGGTAAGTTTCAGTGAAAATTTAGTGCGTTCAATGGATTAGAGATGTCAGTGAAGTGAGTGACTTTTGAAAATGCATTGGGGAACTAGCAGTGGTGAGCTGGAAGGATTAGACTTAAAGATCAGATAGAGGAAATTGTAGCATTGAGCTTGTGGAGGATTGGTGCTTATTGGAAATAACAATGTGTAGGGAATTAGGTGAGGTGGAGGAAAAAATCATTGGAAGTAAGATTTCAAAGAACCGAGGAGTAAGAGTGTTGAAAGGATCTGGCGTGTGCGTGTTAATATAAAGAATTAGCTCAGCCGTAGAATTAGAGATTAAGAAAATAAAGCAGGAGGTAGAATGTTGAGAAATGAGGACTGATTTGAGAGTCAGGAAAAGAGAGTAAAATGATGAAATGGGATTATAAAAGAATGAAAGTGATGTAATCTGATGACATGAGATTTGAAGCTGGGAGGTTGAAGAAGCCAGATGGGGGATGGCCTGAAAGTAGCCAGGGGAGCAAGGCAATCATCAAACCCAATTTCAGTCCCGAAGGTGCATATTCTTTGAGGCAATGCTTCTCCCTCTCTCTCCAAAACCAGCACTTAAAAGGCTACAGGGGATGAAATATTCTCAAGGGAGGACTGTAGAGCAAGAAGTGACAAGAAGATCCCCGGACTTGGCTGAAGAGTGGAAGAATATCAGAAGTTGAGGAGAAGGTAGAGATGGATCATGATAGCAGTCCTATAGAATATTTCAGGAACTGGAATGCAGGTGTTTGGGAGGCTTGACCTGGCGTCAGGGCTATTGTGTGGACTGGTACACAGAAGGATATGGAAGATTCAGACCACAAGTGGTAGTCAGAGTTGCGTTAGGAATGGCCTAGAAACATAATAAACCAAACTCAAACAAAAATAACCAACAGTCTCCAATTTGAATTCATTAAATTAGTGCTATAGCGTGATCTTACAGCTTTAACATTTAACAAGTGCCCTGAAGATTTCTTCAGTAACTTCTTCAGTTTTTGTTCTCAATACCTCCCCATATCCTTGATTGATTATAGATCTCTCATATTTCATTGGTATATGAGAATTGCCTAATTGTTTTTTTTTCTTGGCACTCATCAAATTTCTTCCTACGTTTTTACTTTAGAATTCACAAGACTTTGATAAAAGATGTCAACATAGTTTCATTTTTATGTTTCAGAAAACATCCAATTTATTTTCAAAGATAAATAGATATACCACACAATAAAGAAAAATATATAGGCAAAGATGCAAAGTGTATAGAGTGCCATTGAAAGTATAGCATCTCTGTTTATATACATGTTGAAGGGAAAGTTCAATCCTATCCTGCATGGAATTTGGTATTCCATAAGCTGATTTCCTGATCTTTCAACAGAACTGAATACCAAGATGGATAAAAACTCAGACACACTGGAGATGCTCTTGAGGAGAACACAGAATTAGTTCTTTGTGAGACAAAACTGGCCTGAAGAATTATCCCTCAGAAATGTTTCAAAGATGTGAATTACCACCTGCCAGCACTGGGAGCTGCTGATTTTGCTAGCAACAGCTTCCCGAAACTGCCACAGGCAGCTGCCAGTGAAAAGCAGTATGAAACTCATCCGACTACGTCATGTTTATCAGGTTGGCCCCAACGCGTCTATACCCTCCTGCTATCCATGTGTAAATCACTTTGATGGACATTAAAAGTAGATCTCGAACTTGAGGTCAAGAGTTTATGGTGATACAAATCAGAGACAGAGAGTGTCTGATTCTATAAATAGTATGATTACCATTTTTATTACAAATGAAGAAGGAAAATTAAGAGGATGATGTGTCATATGCCATATGCATGCATACATATATGTGTGTTTGTGTATATATGTATACACACATAGATATAATTTACAATTTACATATCTTATCATTTATATTTACATTTACAAAATTCTCCACCTCCTCAGAGAAGAAAAGATTGTGTTAAAACAGGAAGAAGAAATGATGGAATAAAAGCAAATTCTCACTGAAAAACCTCACTTTTCGGATTTCCCTGACCATGCTCAGTTTTCTCATTGTCTGAGAATATTTCCATTCTAGCATCAGTATTTGCAGTGTTTAACTTTACTTCTGTGCATCAGGCATAGGGTGGAAATGTGAAAATAAAGATTGTCTGCAGACTATTTCTTTTGATTTATACAGCCTACACTTAGGTAAAGCTTTTGCATTTTGCTAAATTAGGTTTACAGTAAAATCTCATACATGTGTTCTAGTTTTTGGGTTCTCTAAACATGGTTATTCCACATCTTGATTCCACTGCAAATTAAATACAGTCTCCAGATGAACTTGTACCACAGTCTGTTAAAATATTCTTTACAAGTGCTGCTGAAACATGTGGTTAAATATTGTTATTACAAACATTTAGCATAACCAAGTATTAACAATTCAGGACACATGAGAGAAGGGCTCAAGTAAAGAATATGCTAAAAGTGATGTCTTGTATGTGGTGATGCTATTAACAAAAATAATTTTAGACAAGGACTACCCAAAGTCAAAATAATTAATGATAATCTCACTAAAGAGATATAATAACACTGCACTGGATATATACATACAAACCGGTTGAATCATGAACCTCATGCATCTCCTTTTTGTATTTGCTTATGAGACAGTACATTATTAGGTTAACTTTTCCACTTTTATAATGTATCACACAATTTTATTACTATCCTTGCTGTCATGATAAATTACCAAGTGTTATCAAGATAATGTACCAGTCTTGTCCCACAGGTCTTTCTGATATAGTTTTCTATTATGAAAATGCCTCAATTTGACAGATAAATATATGGTTGAGTTTCTAGTTAGATCAAAGCAAAAATGTAAAAGCAAATGCACAGAACTTTACACACATAAACACACATAAATACAGATATTTCTAACAATATTATATAGCCTGCTGCTTTGTTTTAATTTTGTCCAGATAATTGGTAAGTGGATTGAAAGGTGACTCACAACTTAAGGAGCAGTCAAATAATTTTCTTATGACAAATCTAACATTTTCAAATTGGTTTGTTTCATTGTTCAGCCATCACAGCACTAAAGACTTCATTGTGTATTGGCAGCTTTGCATTATTGTATTTTCCCAGACACTGTGATGACTTTCTTGTGTGTTGGTTTTATTAAATGCTTTTATGACAGTTAATCCATAAGAAAATTTATGACTTAATAAAAGAGGTATCTGTAGAATAATACTTAACTGTGATGAATGACAGGGAAATAGATATTTTGCAACATCCTCCCGAACCATGGACAGCTCCAAGCATGCTTCCTCATTGTCCCCTGCTCTTGGGTTGACAATAGATATAGAAACTAATTTGCCAGTGATTCTGACCCTTGATGATGACAAAAATACTACATTCAGCCTATTCAAAGGGAGAAATAGAACGTACATCTATTGAAAACCTTCACTCAGCTACAAATTATTATTAATGATAAAAAATTAAAGATGAAACCTTTTGGCTTTTTACTGAATTCTATACATTCTTATGAGCATCTTCTAAGCATCCTTGTCTATTTCTCATATTAATCCTGTGAGCTAGGTATCATTGTTGTCCCATTTCGCTTTGAGTGTTTAAAAAACAGTATTCATTGTTAAACATATAGTGATTTCCTGGGCCAGAGTGAAACTGTAGTAAAAACCGGGGTTTAAAAAAGAAAGACATGTGGCCAGACTGGTGGCGTAGTGATTAAGTTCCCATTCTCCACTTCAGTGGCCCAGGGTTCATGGGTTCCATCCTGGTTGCAGACCTACACGCCACTTGTCAAGCCATGCTCTGGTGGCATCCCACATACAAAAGAGGGGAAGATTGATACAGATGTTAGCTCAGGGACAATCCTCCTTAAGCAAAAAGAGGAAGATTGGCAACAGGTGTTAGCTCAGCGCCAATCTTCCTCACCAAAGAAAATTAAAAAAAAACAAAAAACATATCGAGCTATTTTCCATTTGTAAAGAAAAAGTTCCACTCTTTTTTTAATATATCAGTTTTAGAAGGGTTATTTTGATGATTAAACAGGGTCGTAATTGTAAAGACCTTAGAAAAATTATTGATCCTTTGTAATCACCATTAATTTCTATCTTCCCTTATTAATATCAAGGTTTATCAATGGGATGAGGACTACCCTACCTAATAGAAAGTTTCTATTTCAAAATAATCCTAGGTCTACAGCCTGTGACTTTTAAAAGCGCAACAAAATAAATTTTGTTGCCCAGTGGAACAGATTACCTCTACTAGTGTGTGTAAGGAGAATGAATTAGTCAATTTAATAAATATCTAAGTGATAATATATGTTATTTCTGTCAAGGTCATGGAAGGTAATCCCATCAGAGACTTTGTTATGGCTAATTATTTTCTTTATTATATGTCTCATAAGATACAAAAAATATAGGAAGTCAATTAGCCAGATAATTGTAAAGTGACATTAATGTGAGAGACATTGAAAATTTAAAATATTCTTTAAAAAACAACAGAGAAGACGTAATTGTATAACATGCTAAAAGATGACTACTACTTCTCTCCCTAACTGCCTTACCTCCTTCCATACTCAATAACAATTTATTTTCTATACTTATCTTCTATACTATTAAGTTTAAAAAACCTGAGAAAACATTTCTCCAATTAATTTCTTCTAGATTTTATCAGAAGCTTTTACAGAAGATCTTTAACTGAGAAAGAATCAGATTATTACATTGTAAAAATAAATAGATAACTTAGCTTTCATTAATATAGCAAGCATGTAGATAACTCCAGGATCATCAGAGACACAGTCAGATTTGCAACTTTTCCACTACCACTATTTGAGTATTTTATAGCAATTTATGTGTGGAGCCATGCTCTTGAATTTCTTGCCATCACGGTTATCTGCACTGATCCTTTCCTGGTTAACACTGATCTGTTTACTATGACTGTAGTTTTGCTGATTGCAGGGTGTCATATGAATGGAATCGTACAATATATAGTCTTTTCAGATTGTCTTCTTTCACTTAGTAATATTCATTTAAGGTTCCTCCGTGTCTTTGCATGACTTGATGACTCATTCATTTTTATCACTGAACAGTATCTGATTGTCTGGGTGACCACCGTTTCTTTTGATTAGATAAATGGCTTCATGGAGTCTTCTTCTCACTTACAAAATGGTAAAACCCACTGAATTTACAAGGATGGAATGAGGACTATATTTTGCACAGTGACTCAGTTCTCAACAAGTGATGTTTCCCTGCCCCACTCAGCCCTGCCCCTAGAATCCTGCATCATGATTTCCAGTGTGGAGAAGAAACCTTACTCCGAGCATTATATTTTTCTGTGGATTCCAGGATTATAATTACATGAGGATTTCTTCATCTCTGGGCTGTTAAGAGGCTCTTGATTCTGTCATATGGAAAGGCTGTGAGTCACTTGCCTACCCAGGGGCACAGGGCTCCTCAGGCATTGCTTGATTCCACTCATTGAACACTTTTTGACAAAAGTCTGTTTGTTGGAGATGCCATGTCCTGACTGACCAGTTGACATGGGATATGAATCTCTTCATCCAGTCTTATTAGTTTCCTATGGCTGCTTAACAAATCGCCATGAACCTAGTGTCTTAAAACAACACAAATTTATTATCTTACTCCTCTGATGGTCAGAAGTCTGACGTGGGTCTCGCTGGACTCAATGCAAGGTTTCCTTGGCTCATGATCCCCTTCAGTCTTTAAAGCCAGCCGTGGCTGGTCAAGTGTTTCCCAAAAATCCGTGTCTCTGGTTCTAACTCATCTGCCTCCCTCTTCTGCAATACAGGACCCTTGTGATTACACTGGATCTGCCTGGATAATCCAAGATAATTTCTCCATCTCAGCATCCTTGAATTAATCACATCTGCCAAATCCATTTTGTAATTTAAAGTAACATATTCATAGATTTCAGGGATTAGGATGTGGACATCTTTGGGAGGTAGAGGGGGGTGGGAATCATTCTGCCTGCCACACAGGTTCAGTCCTCAATTTATAAGACCTAAGCAAGTTGGTGTAAGATTTTCAAGTCTTCATGTTCTTACATGAAAAAGGAAATAATAAAATAGGTTCTTGTCTGTGGTTGTCAGGATTAAATTTGTTCATGTGCATGAAGTCCTGTGGTCTGGTGTACACAGTCTACAGAGGATGCTCCCCCTCCTTAGGCTGTCCCAGTAGTCTATTTGCCAAGTCTCTAAAAGCCACCCTTGATGAGTAGCCAAAGTAATCTTCCTTTATTATTTTTTGACGTATAATTGACATATTGGTTTCAAGTGTACAGCATAATGATTTGATATTTGTGTATATTGCAAAATGATCACCACAATAAGTCTAGTTAACATCTGTTGTCATATATATAGTTACAAAATTTATTTTCTTGTGATGGGAACGTTTAAGAACGACTCTCTTAGTAACTTTCAAATATGCAATACAGTATTATTAACTATAGTTGCCATGCTGTACATTACATGCCCATGACTTATTTATTTCCAAAGCCATTGTTTTAATCAGTGTTTCTGTCACAGACCACAGATGCCATGATGACATGTAATAAAAATGTAGAGTTTGTGACCTCTTGGGGAGTTCACTCTGAAGAATGTAGAGAATTTAGCCTTTGCACCTTAGTGGGGGCCAGCACCTCGTTAACTGCTTTCTCTTCTTTAGATCTGTTCACATCCTTGGTCTCTCTTGAATAGCAACATTTATCATGTTCAGAAGGCAGTACTTCAAGGATTGTTGCTTTGGTTTAAAAAAAAAAAAGCCTACTTCTGAGAGAGAGTTATGAGTGGCTAATTCTCTAAAGGCTTCACAAAGTAAATTATATTTCCAACAATTTTATTGTGGGCTCTGTACAAATCATAGACTGATATGTTCACAGTGGCACAGAATATGCACTTACTTAAAGCCTTATTATTATTATTTTTACTTTTTATTGTAGTGGTGGCATCCACTCATCTTAATTTTGAAAAGGTACACTCAGGTAATCAGTGAAGAAAAACGCCTTCTTCCTGACCTCCCAGCCTGCTTTCCAAAATAAACCACTTGAAGCAACCATTATTGTATGTTGTATACTTCTGGGTGTTTTTCAGGATGGTGGCGCTATGCCACCATTGCCACTGCTAGACTCTTGCTTATCCAGGTACCCCCGATTGCTCCTAATCCTTCATTTCTGTATCAGGCATAGAGAAGAGGAATCTTTGTTAAATCATGGCATATCTAGGCCAAGGTTGTAATCTCCTTCTGTTTACTCCAGATCTCATCCTTGAAGGTCATGGCTAGGAAACCACTCTCTGGAGTTGGCTACCATCTCTTACAACCAGACCTCCAAAGTCTTTTTAATTCCATTTGCTTGTAAAGGAAGTTGCTTATCTCCATGTGCCATCCACTAGGCATAATTTTGCAAATGAGTTCAGCCTTTGGGACTGCAAAGACCTGACAGGAAGTGTCTTTTCAGGGCAGTGTACAGATGCTAGAAATGTCTGAGAACGAGCCAGGAAACCTATTGGTGAAACATACTAACAGAAATAAATTGCTTAGCAAATTATTCTGCCATAAGCAGAGACTGACTTTGTGTTCTAAGAGACAGGGACCTATTATCACATTAATGAGATGAGTGAACCATAGTGGATTTTCTTGGAAGGTTGGCTTTATGTACTTTGGTGTTTAGTTATTTAATACAAACAGGCACATGTTGCACTGATGGTTTTGCACCTTACAATATTCTTTTAGTGATGTTTGTCTAGATCCGAATTTGCCTGCTATTAGGGTTGTCAGGCTTGTTCTAATTTTGTTTACACATATTTTCATAAAGGCTTTGCCCTTTCCTTGATTACTAGCTCTTCTGATTGGATTTACTTGTATCTATTGAGTCTATAAGAGTTTGAATTTGATTTATTGATGCAGTATAACATTTTAATACCATCTTAGGTGGCGTTAAATCTTATGATCTTGTCATCATGTGTGTCTTTCCGTGGGCAGTACCTACTTTATTTCATTATTTTATTTGCCAGCTTTATTTGATGCCCTCTTTTGGTATGTGAGTGGTTGTGGGGGCACATGCAAATATTTCTCTTTTTGTAAGTGAAGTACTGACAGTAACATTTGGTTCGTCTGGTGCAGTATTTTTCAAAATGAGGCAAAGGACCACTTCCGTTAAAACCACATCAGGTGATTGAAAAACACCATTTTCATTTCAGGAGCATTATTCAGACATTCTCAGAGGGCAGGGCTTCGGAATCTGTATTTCATAAACACCTCACGTGATTTTAATACATGATAATGCCTAAATAGCACCTTTCTAGGGATTAATTTATACTTAAATACTATTGGTCATATTTTTTCACCATTAGATAGAATCTATTGTACACTAGTTAAAAAAAAAAATACAAATTTACAACTTTAAAACCCCTCCCCCTTTCTCTAGCCACACCCTCAAATTATGCAAAGGTGTGTTATATGTCCCCTCATTTTTGTAACTGAAGTTGAAAAATTGTTTAAATTTAGTAATTTGTTTCCATGAATTCCAAGTTCATTGAAAATCATTTATGGATATATCTTCATCAATTGTAAGGGATTTATTTTGCTTTTCTTCTTGGCTGGCTAGAGTAGTTTTCACAAATTTTCCTTATTTACTTCTCTGTGTTTTGATTAGATAATTTATAAAGGGATGGTGACCACTGTACTCCATGAGTTCCCACTTTTACATATGTGCATAATTTCTACACAATACATTTATATATATGTATTTATATAACAAGTATCTACGTATATATCACTAAGATGTGTTTAGTGTTTCATGTTGATTGACATTGAGCTTTTTTCATGATAGCTTTGAATGTTATTGTCTCATTTTCCATATTAGTTTTGTCACAGAAGCTAATCCTGTACTCATAATCTCCTTTGGCTTCTCTCCCATCTCCATATTCTTTTTCTAAATATCTTTTAAAAATTCTCTCTTTACTTTTTATCTTAAAAAGCCTGATATTTTAATCTTTTCTGGCGATGATGTGTTTTTCTCTCTACAGTAACTTTATCTTCTTAAATATTATACTCAATACAGAGAGATTGTCTCTCATTGAATTCTTTAGTTATCACTTTTAATTCATTGTGCGGAAGTTCTCTCAAGGAAGAACCTGTTTGTTTCCCTTCTTTCACGCGGTTTCTTGCCAAATGGTCTAATGTCTTGAAATCCAGGGTTTCATATATTTTGTCTGTTGTTGTTAGTTTAGTTGTTCTTGTAACTCTATCTTAAGCCAAAGGACAAATGGGTTGATTATCAGAGGAAAGTGATAAAGCAACTGAAATATTAGTGCCGAGCTTTGGTATGTTAGGGTGCTACTGGACATTTTATAAATCCTTCGCCCCACATGGTGTGTGAACATAAGGGATAGGCAGAGTTGACATGGAGAAAACTCTTTTTTTTTTTTTTAAAGATTTTATTTATTTTTCCTTTTTCTCCCCAAAGCCCCCCGGTACATAGTTGTATATTCTTCGTTGTGGGTCCTTCTAGCTGTGGCATGTGGGACGCTGCCTCAGCGTGGTTTGATGAGCAGTGCCATGTCCATGCCCAGGATTCGAACCAACGAAACACTGGGCCGCCTGCAGCGGATCGTGCGAACTTAACCACTCGGCCACGGGGCCAGCCCCGAGAAAACTCTTTTAAGCAGCTCAATGAGTCATGTTGGAGAAGGAGATGGGCTATTTCATAGGGGATTATTGAAAGGAGCGCGATACTGTTGATACAGGAGGGGATAGATTGTTGCAATAGGTAGAACATTCTAACCATGAGATCTGTATGCATCCCAAAGGTTAAGCAGAAGGAAACTTTTCTTTTATAGGGAGGAGTAAAACAGGTATGATGAAAGGGTGGCTGATCCATCAAGCAGATCAGAGAGTGTTTTATACTGGAGTGAACCTATTATAGAGGGTACAGTTAAGAGTGGCCATATGCTGGCCCAAACTGATGGTGGGCCAAAGTTCACAGCTGCTGGGAGGAGAGACTTAACCAGTTTGTTTAATAAGCATTTGGTTTCGATGGATGAGTGGGGAGAAAAAGCAGTTCAGTTAATCACTTATGAGAATGAATGGGAATTTGGAGTGTCTGTATCTGGCCTTGTCATAGGTAGAAAAGGGAGCATCTGTGAATTTTACCTAAATCATATGAAGAAGGATGTTTCTCTGTGATAACCCTTTCCCCAGAACACGAAAGGGTGGGGGATTTCTTAATCACTACTGTTTTCCAGGATAACAGGACTCTGGTGTAATTCAACATTGTCCAATTCTAGATGGAAATTTGTCTATATTTTTGTCTATATTTTATGTATATAATTGACTATAAATTTTAAAGTATCTTTTTTTTGAGAAAGATTAGCCCTGAGCTAACATCTGCCACCAATCCTCCTCTTTTTGCTGAGGAAGACTGACCCTGAGCTAACATCTGTGCCCATCTTCCTCTACTTTATATGTGGGACACCTGCCACAGCATGGCTTGCCAAGCAATGCATACATAGGTCCACACCCGGCATCTGAACCGGCGAACTGTGGGTTGCTGAAGCAGAACGTGTGAACTTAACCGCTGCACCATTGGGCCAGCCCCATACATTTTAAAGTTGTATTTTTTTTTTTTAAACATTGGCACCTGGGCTAACAACTGTTGCCAATCTTCCTCCTTTTTTTTTTTTAAGGATTGGCACCTGGGCTAACAACTGTTGCCTATTTTTTTTTTTTTCTGCTTTTTCTCCCCAAACCCCACCTGTACACAGTTGTATATCTTAGTTGCCGGTCCTTCTAGTTGTGGGATGTGGGACGCTGCCTCAAGGTGGCCTGACGAGCGGTGCCATGTCGGCGCCCAGGATCCGAACCCTGGGCCGCCGCAGCGGAGCGCACGAACTTAACCACTTGGCCACGGAGCCGGCCCCTTAAAGTATTTTGATATAGCATTTACATGTGTAGGCATCCAGGGATGATGATTTTAAAATTTTGTCCGATGGGGTAAACCTATATAGTACTGTAACTTTTTTATTTTACCCCATTAAATGAACATCAACAGAACAAAAACAAAGACTTTATTGAAGGCCACTTTTCTACCCTCATTCCCCTTCTCTACCAGCACTTTGTTGGGGTCCTAAGTATTGAGTAATCTTTAATGTCAAGACCCTAGTTGTCCAAGGCTTGTCTGCTACTACTTAAATATAAGCCTATTTACAATTCAAAGCTTTCCATGTTTAAGTCACTAAACCGTAGACATTTGGGATACCAGGACAAACATTTGAAATGCCAAATAATTGTAGTCACCTATTTCTGGCAACCTCTTTTCAAAACAAGATGTGAAAATCAAGAGTGATTGATATTCCCCATAGATTCAAGTTTACCAGAACCATCACCAAAGATAAGTTAATCAGTGATTGCCTAATTTAATGTTCCCTTGAAACTATTTATTTTTATCTTTTAGGATATTTACCTACATAATTCTATTGTGCAAATAATTCTCCAAAAATAAAATAGGAGTGGGAGAAAGCTTATTAGAATAGAGAGAAGTAGTTGTTTCTGTGATTCTCAATGCGGTTAAAATAAAACGAATCTTAGCAGTTGAGTTTTGAAGAAGATAGTTATTGAAAACATACAAGTCTATTAAGCCAGAGATAAATTAATTCTTACAAAGGCAGTCATTGAAGTGGCTGGGATGTACATGAAAAAAAATTGTTTAGTATTAAAAAAACAAAATAGAAAAGAAATATGTCTGAGGCACAGTTCTTTAAGTATGGGGTATTTTAAACAATGCATTATGAAATTCACAGTGTATTTTCAGCTTTCATCAATTCATCAATCAAGATGCCAGCATAATTTTATTGATCTAAAATATCAAACTACTTTAGAAAAATGAATTATTTAGGCTATGTGTTTTGATTTTTTATGCTCATGAAAATAGATTTTGTCTGGGTTTTTCTGTTATGTCTCAGAATTTCAATAATTTTATCTTTAAAGAAAACAATCTTTATATCCTGAAATAATGTATGGATAACCAAGGCATATGGTAGTTTGCCTCATGCTTCTTTCAGAAAACGAGTAAAATGACTGAAAATTGTCCTGTAATATATAGCCTATACCTAGGCTGAAAAAGGCAACACTCTTTCCTTTATAAATTCAGTAGAGGAGGGATATTACAGAACTATCAATAAAGTTGAAGGGCTGCACTTCTATATGCATCATCACCATTTGAAATTGGAACAGTAAAAAAAAAACCCATTGGATGCCACTGTACAAACAAAATTATATAAGCTAAATTAGTATGTTTGGCAGGCACTGTGGAATGGCTGTCCAAGATATACTCCCCACCCAGTTTCCCTTTCTTTACAAAAGAAACTACAGCAAGCACTCAGTCTTTCCAGACTCATACAGCCATGTCACCCAGTTACATTTAAATAGGTATAGTTGGAATTACTGGGGAGGGTGCTTCTAGGAAAAAGACCTTGAACTTTCACTCTTTCTCCTTCCCTTTCACCTGGAAATCCCCCATCTCTAGAGATTCAATACTACTCAGATGTCTGTGAGACTGAGTGTGTGTATGTGTAGACAGATGATAGATACCCGTATAGATAGATAGGATAGATAGATGGATAGGCATAGATACAGATAAATGATGAATGGAGGGATGGCTAGATGGATAGCAGGAAGGATAGATGGAAAAGATATGTAAATGATATATATATATAAAAGATAGATGATGGATGGATACATAGATCATAGAAAAGATATAAATTATAAATGTATATAGAAAAGATATATGATAGATGATGGATGGATTGATGGATGGAAGGATATGTGATAGAAGAGATATATAAATGATACATATATAAAAGATGATGCTAGATGATGAGTGGATGAATAGATGACTAGATGATGGATGGATGGATGATAGAAAAGATGTATAAATGATAGATACAATAGATGATACATAGATATTCACATAGAGATAGGATAGTTAAGGTAGATGATAGATATACACCTCTATATATACACATACATAAACATACAAGCATGCATAGATATGCACACACATATCTGTACTCTACAAACACTTTATTATTATTTTTGGTTAAATAAACTTGAGTCACAGATTATAAGCGTTTCAAATATGTTTAGATTCCACTTCATTATTTGCTGTAATGTTCTTGCATTGAACCTCCACTATCAATTTAAAGATTTCTGTTCTTGCATCATTCCTATCTTCAAACCTTTTGAGCCTGGCAACACTCAGAAAGTCTATGAGCAAAGCGGCCTCCTGCTAGTGCTTCAGCAGGTGATTCTGCAGGCGAATGAGCCTGCCTGCTGCCCTATGAAGATGCGTTGCACCTGACACTGTGTCCAGGAACCCAAGGATTACCACCAATGACTGTAAAAGGGAAGGGAAAATAATAGGACTATGCTGCTAGATTCTAGGGAAGCAGAATCTCTTGGATAATCTCTTAGCATATGCATTGTTTCGGGATTTCTTTCTTCAGCATATGTAATTGGAATTTACTTTTAAATCCAAAATATTTTTTTGAATCTTGTGTTTGCAAGCCTGTCCTCTCCCTCCATTCAGCAAGCTGAAGATGGAAAGCTGGCCCCACCCATGGCACAGATGGGAAGGGTGTTCCAGCATCCTGGGCTTTACACATCCATGAAGTAGAGATGCCCCCGGGATAGCTCTCATGTTCCAGCTTCTCTCCCATGATCCAAAAATGCCAGGCATTGTTCTTGAAAGGGATTTTCAAGTGGGAACATCATTGTTGCCAGGTTCAGGAGGAGCTAGATTTAAATTTTAATGAAATATGGAAATGTAGGGAATAAGCAACCCTAGAATACGTATTTTTCTATTTTGTGTTCGTTGTTTATTGTGATTCATCATTTTTTCTTGTTTGCATTTACTTCTGTCAATCTTAACTTGGAAGTTTTACTGTGTGAGCACCCCTTCTTATTAAATAGTTTATTTGTCCATGCTCTTCTTTACCTCTCCAGCCTTTTTATCAAAGTCCCATTTATTCTAGCCTCGTACATTTAGTTTGACAATTAATACTATAAGATTTTCTTCCTCACTCCTTTTGAAACACTTATATTCCCCTGCATTCCATGATTTTTAGACTAATCTTTTGTCGGTGTACATCCTTAGGAGATTTAACCAGTAGAGATGATTGAGTTGGTAGACTTTCTAAGTACTACGCTGCACTGTTTTCTTTTACCTTCAAGGAAAAATGTGAGGGTTCTTATATAATCCTAGCCATTGAATTTCTACCATCATTTTTTTTTTTTTAATGAATTTGAGTCACAATCTGTCTCACCTGATTCTCAACATAACTTTAATGGTTAATCTTTTCAAGTGTTTGAGATAAGTATGCTGCCATTATGATAGTCTTTATCTTGTAATATTTTTATTTCTGTGTGAAGTTTCAAAGAATTTATGGTGTTTTGTGTGTGTGGTGTCTAGAAATTTTAACCAGATATGTCAAAGTGTAAGAATTATTTTTCCTCCTTCGTTAATTCCATTTTCATAAATGGGTCTAAGTTATTCCTTTTTATTCTGAAAACTCCTCTTGGAAAGGGCTTTGCACCCCAATTGGGCTCCGAAAAATTATAAATTCTGTGCAGGAAAAGGCAATTCACCGCCAACATTTTAATATATCAATATGAGATCTGCAAATGTGTGGCCTCTATTCTAAGTTTCCCTTTCCATCACAGCTTGTCTTCACTTACTAATTTAGAGCAGACCATACAGGCAAGGTGACTTTGAGAGAGTGGACTTAATCTCTCCTTGCACAAGAGAGCTGCCCGCATTTCCATCTGCACTAAGTTCTACTATCATTATGGTAATAACAAAGTGATTCACTTTTACACTTTCAGAAAGAGTCAAATAGATTTTCACTACTGTTGGAAATACTTATCTCAGTCTTTATTCATCATCTAATGTTCATGGTGCATAAACATTAGACTGCTTGATATATGTCCAAAGTGAAAATCATAATTCATATCAATATACAAAGACCATAGTTGATAATTTTATGTATTTAATGATTGAAGAAACTAAGACTCAATGAATTTCTTTGCTAAGTTTTAAAATCTCAAAATGACGTGCAATTAAGGACTTGAGAATGTATTCCCATTGGGCTAATTATGTCATAATGCTAATGTTTCAAGTTTTGCTTTTCTCATTCTTTTTACCATTAAAAATTGCTGGGAGATTGAAAACAACACATTTTAAACCATTTAAACATCTGACATAAGAAAACAAATTGTTGTTGTTATTACAAAATGAGCCAGAATCTCCAAATTATATGAGGAAAATCTATTTATGTATACATGTAAACATAAATTTAATATTTATATGTGTATATGAGGCTTCTTACATAAATGAAAACTTAATATAAAAGTTCTGACTCACTTCACCGAAAATTTAATTTCAGTATGTTACATTCATCTGTGCTTTGCCACTTTTACATGGATGATGAAGTAGGTATTGTCAGTTAATTCTGCAATTTAATGCTAGATTTTTAAGATTTTTTTTCTACATCCCAATGCCTTTCTCCTTAGTAGTATTTTTTTCTTTAATTAAATGACATAGTTTATTCTAGATGAGCAGCGAGTCATAAGAATTAATGTCCATTGCCAGAACGTTCAGTGTGAGCAAAAGGGCCATATCCTTGTGCAGGAAGGAAGTTGGAGAATGTTGGAATAGTCAAAGAATATTTTCTTGAATTTATAAATGCCCTTTTTCTCTCCATGTAAGACTGTTACAGAAAGTAATTTATTAATGTTTGTATATCTTCTAATGAAGATACAATGAAAATAAGGTTCAATATTAACTATGTGGGGCATAATTATTAACATATAGTTATGGGATCTCCTTAATTTGAGGAGACTTGAGTTCAATATCAAATCACATACAAAAATGCCCTCTTTCAATTCACTTTTAAAAGATGTTATGGAGTGTATACTCTGTGCCTAAAACTGCCCTAACCTCTAAAAGGTAAACCACTTCCATCTGTCCGTCAATCCTATGTAATAATTAAAACAGCATATATTAACTCTTCAAGGAGTTATCACTAAAGTAAACGTAAAGAAAAACACCAATACATAATTGTTTTTATAGAATATCTTGTGAGTAAAGTTTAGCTGGACATTGGTCAACAGCTTCCCTAGGTACTGTGTCTTTAAACAAGTAATATAAAGAGTTCTTTGATGAATGATTAGAGTGAAACAAACTGCACTGGTAAATGCTTGGCTTCCAAATAGACTATTTTACAAAATGTATACAGTAATTCAATATTGATGGAAATAATAGCCATATATCTATTTTGATTAAAAAATATATCAAGAATCTGAGAAACCCAAGGTGGGGGAAAACCTTAGAAATGATTTATTCTGACACTGGTACTTAGAATGGTAATTACATTTAGCATCCGCTATGTGTTGTGAGATTTTGCAGTGCTGGATTGAGAGACAAGAATCTGCCAAATTCCAGATGACTCAGAAAGAATGTGGTTGAATGGTTTATTGCAGACTTGTCTCACTCATCAGCATAAATGTAAAATTAATACAAATACATACATTAATTGCATAAAATATAATATGCATCATAATTCTGGTTCATTTAAGGAAAGCACACTATCCTCCTTAATGCTAGGATATTTTAAAATATAATTCCTCCACATTAATAGATAAATGGTCATATCAATTGATGCTTTAAAATATGTGGGGAAAAAAGATCAATAAAATTCAACACCTGTTCATGAACAGACCTCTCAGGAAACTGGAATTCAAAGTTGCTTTCTTAACAAGACAAAGGGCACAAGGAAAATGTGCAGCAAATAATGTACATATGATATTTAGGATGGGAAAAATCCCCTGATGCCATCTAATATCACCTCTATTTTGTATTGTGTGGCTGGAAAAGGAAAGAAATAATAGTTTTATGAATTCAATAGGAGGAAAATTGTCATTATATATCAATGATGTGATAATACCCAGAGAAAACCTACACAGATCCACAGATAGTTGGTCAAATCAGTATGAGCATTTAACGGTGCTGTTAGATACAATATCAACTTATAAAAGCCAATTTCCTTTCCTGCCACAGTAATAATCATTTAGAAAATGTGGATAAGCATATAATTTATAGAGGCAACAGCAAAACATGATTTCCTTGGCATAATGTGTACGAGACTCAATAAATAAAAATGCCAATTCTTTCCTAATTAATCTGTTGAGTCAATGAAATTCAAATAAACATGTCAAAAGGATGTTTTGTGGAAATCGATAAGTTGATTCTAAAATTTATATAGAAAAACAACGGCCTAAGGTAAACCAACAAGTCTTTTGAGGAAAAGATGAAGGTAGACGATGTGTTCTATGAGATTTCATGCCTTATTTGTAAACCTATATTTGTTAGAAGAGTATGGCATTGGCGCTAAGGATAGATAAATAGTTCAATGAAAACAAAGAGTTAACTCATGTAAACATATATCGAAAAGTAATTTATGAATGAGCAGAGAAAAGTAAACTTCTAGTAAATTATGCTTGTACAAACTTATGTACAAATTATACTTGTAGACTTATGAAAAAAAATGAATTAAAAATAATTACAAGTTTGATAAAAACTTAAAGCCAAATATCAAAACTCTTAAACATTTAGGAGAGAGTATTTGAAAATGTCTTCATAACACTGGATTATGAAATACATCAAAAACTAAAGCCAATAATGAAACACACAGAGATACACATACATGCTCCAATATAAAAATGGGAAAAATTATATACAAGTGGTTCAGAGATAAGTAAACATTTATATCTCATAAACATATGAAAAAATTTAAAGTTCCTTCATAAAATATAAACATAAATTTAATTAACAAGGGGACATCATTTCTTACGCATAAAGTTGGCCAAACTATTCTTAAAGAATACTGAGTGAAGTTGAGGCTGTGGATCAATATAAACTCACTCGTATCTGGTTGGATTATAAATTATCAGCATGCTTTCGGAATACAGTTTGGCATTACTACAGAAAGCATGAGAATAACTCATGAGCCAACAATTCTACTGGAATGCATATATCATAGATATCTCAACATATTTAGATCATGAGCACCTGTAGGGATATTTATAGCAGCTTCTTTTGTAGGAGCAAAATCCCAGAACACACATACGCTTATCAAAAGTAGAATGGAAAAACAATCTGTGTTCTAGTAATACAAAGAAATGCTATACAGCAATGAAGAATAATAATTATATAAACCAACCTAGGTGAATCTGTGAAAACATAATGTTCAAGGCAAGAACCCAAAGAACATATACAATATGGTTCTCTTATACAATGTTCAAAATCAGGCAAAACTTAAGAATATATTCCCTAACAATAGATTTCTAGAAAATTTAGCTCTAAATTCAGGATAGTGGTCTCTTCTGATTATTTTTCTTCCTACGTTGGTTGAAAAGAGGAATTAAGTGGCATTAATTAACTGATAGCATTTCCTAGGTTAGTGCCCCGATCATGGGTGTATGGCATGGGGAATTGCACAGGGTCCTGTTGTCAGAAGGGCCACAAGCTTGGTTTAATATTGTGCTGCCTTTGTCTTGAAATTCTGAAAAATTTAAACTCTGAACTTGTGTTTTGTAAGCGGTGTCCAACGGGCAAAAAACATGCGCGTGATCAGAGGAGCTATGTGCCATATGCATTTCTGCCAAATTCCTTGCTAGCTCACTAGAATATAAGGCCCATGGGGCCCTCTGAGTACAGAATTTGGCTAGACCCATAACATGTAGGATTTCGGCCAGGTTCAAAGTGAGCACAAGGTAAGCGTGTTACATTGGTGACTAAGTGGATTCTCTAGCAGCCCAGAGAGGCCTTGCTTTCTGTTTGCAAACAGAATTTCCTTCTAAGAAACATGAACAACCAAAGAACCCTATCAAATCTTATATCCTTCTTAAGATATAAGAAGGATAGCAAGAAGATATAAGGTTAGTAACAAGATATGAGATAGTAGGGTAGAAGGACAGTAACAAGATATAAGAAGAATAATTCCCTCTTGTTACTTCCTTGTGCCAGGCAACCGCTTAAGCTATAAAAAGATGACATAGAAGGAAAGGCAAAGATCAGGTAACCCACAAGTCCTTTGCCTTTAATCCATCCTTACTCATCAGTAAGTTGAAGATAGGGTGTTGGTAGAACATGTAGACACAGGAAGGGAGATAGCATCAGTTGAGTTAGTCACGTGCAGTTTTTCCACTGTTGTCGTAAGAATTAAATGTTTACTTAGGCATGTGCTATAAAATCCAGATTGTGTAATGCCAGGGATTCGCAATATAATTTAAATCATCTGATATTGGAATTTAAAACTAGCATTGGGCAGTATAAAATGTAAAAATCATGCCAACAACTAAAAATTTAAATTTTCTTTAATTAGAACATTAAATATCAAGTTAAAAAAAACATGGCAAGTTGAGAGAGAGACAATAGAAGAATGGAAAATCTTTCTATTTTAGTACTAACAGTAGTAAAAGGATTGGCAAACTTTTCCTGGAAGGTGTCAAATGGTAAATATTTTCAGCTTTGTGAGTAATATAGACTCTGTTGTGTTAACTCAACCCTCATTGTAGCACAAAAGGCAGCCACAGACAATAACAGAACAGGTATGGCTATGTTTCAATAAAACTTTATTTGCAAAACGTTCTTATTTACAAAAAGAAGTGGTAGACGGGATTGGACCCATGGACCATAGCTGTCCCATAGATATGCTAAGGGAAAGACTCCACTATCAGGAGTCCTTATCAATTTAAAGGACACAAAAAGAACCTCTCCTAAAACCTTAGCATGGGTTTTAAATATTTCTCAAAGCTTCATGGTAGCATTTGCATGATGTTTGATAATAATAGATATCACACGTATGTCGCTATTTTAGTATTTTGGAGTTATAGATGAAGAGATTGACTCACGTAGCTCCAATATGGATCATTCGGTCTGCCTTCACACTGCTCATTGGGCAGGCAGGAAAAACACTAACACTTTAGTGATGTAGCGCATCTATTTCTAATAGCTGTGGCGTATACTTTCCAAGAAGTTTTATCCTTAAAATAGACCTGAGAAAGCCACTCATAGTTATTGCCAGTGGCATGAATGTTTCATGCCCTCCAACTGCAGAATCTGGTCATTTTCTACTTTTGTCACTTTGATTCAATAGAAATATTGCAGTGCTGTATGAATACTTGATACGGAGACTAGGATTCAGGGTGACAAATCTCTACGCCCAGTGCAGCATTTCCCCCTTGCTACAGGCAAGAGTAAAACATACGGATGTGTAAAACTCCATTCATGTGGGGCATCAACTCTTTTTTCCGTTAGGAGTTCAGACCTGATGAAAGTGTCAGTTCAGGAATTATGTTCTGACTTCCCACAGGATTACAGAACATTTCTTCTGACAGTACCTGCCAATAATTTTTTTCCTAAAGATTTTTTGGTTCTCAAAGGAAGTTTCTAGTGTAACCAAAAATTTCTCTGCAGTCTCTTTAGTTTTACAGTGTGCATTTTTTCTAAGCAGTATAGGTATCTTCCAAGAGATGCTTGTTGGGGCAACTTACTGAGAAATAAGCTGAGATGATAGTGTGGATGGGGGTTTATTAGACGACCATTCCAGAAATTGGAGAACCTGTGACAGAGCAAAAACTTCAACTCTTGCTAGAATGTTAAAAAAAGACACTGAAATTGCCGAAGTGCCCATAAATCAACTTTTGATATACAGTGTGATGGGTAGATGAGGCTGACTATGACACCACTTTTTGCTTTTAATTCTTAGGCATGATTTTTTTTCAGTGCAAAGACCCTGTAACATTAATAAGCTCAATAAAATAGAAATATATATGAAGATAAGTTCTGCTAATATCCTACAATTTTAAGATGTAAACTCAAAATGTAAAAAACGCATACGTATGTGTGTTAAGTATATATATGCATGCAGACATATGTAAATTCTATCTTGTATATATACATAATTGTGTGTAGTAAAATTAGTCACGATACAACTTTAATTCTCTTTTCATGTTTCCATTTCATCTCTCTATTTCAACATTGGAAGCCACAAAACCTTGTTTAGATTTTACAGTTTCAGAAAATGGGCGCAGTGTTCTGACTGCATCTAGGCAGTCCTGTTTTGGTAGTTTGTAAAACCACCAGCTACTGAGACATACAATATAAATCTGAGATCCATAAAAGGAGATATACTAGATTTTCAAATTACTAATTGATATAATGTGCAAATTCTGCATTTGTCCCCAAAGACACCTTCTTCCTTAATGGTGTTTACTGAACTTATGTGAAAATATTTCATTTTGCAATTTAATGTTTTGTAAGTCAAAGAAGATAGAATGAAGTTTAAATATAGTGCATTTGATGTTTTTAATCTGGAAAATGTTTAAAAGATGGGCACTGTTATACTAATTAGTATTTTAAAGAATCCATATATTCACCATTCAGAACTTTTAAGAGATCAAATGTGCTTGTGTGCTTTTCATTAAGTCAAGTTATTACTGATAAAGTTGAAGTTTGCTCAGTGCCATTCATATCCTTCCATCTGCAGAGGTGGTGGTGGTGTGTTACTATGCAAAATTCTCATGGACTCTTCCAATGTACAATTTTATATTGTCACTGAAATATGTGTGTCACCAAACAATACCTAGTGAATATTCAAAAAATTTACATTGATTTAGGTTAATGCATGCATCTTTTGGCAAATTATTTTACTTTCCTTTCTGTTATGCATGATGTAGCCAGTTCCTTTAAACTGCAGTGGAGTACATACACCTTGTATGCAAACACTGGAATTTACTTACTCACTCCTTTTGCTGGATCTGTATCATTTCCAGTTGTTTTTATTTTACAAAATATGGCAGAGAACACGTTGTCAATGTGTTTTTGTATACATATATAAGCATTTCTTTGGGGCATTTATTTACATTTAGTGCTCTTTATATATGTTAAACTCAATTGTCCTCAGCAAAACTATAGTTTCCCAAATTTGTAAATTGGAATCTAAGGCATAGTAACTAAATGCTGAAATCACAGAGGTAGCAAGTGGAAAATTTGAGATAAAACTCAAGCTGTCCAAAAAACCCAGCAATTAAACATGTCCCACTTTCTCACTGAAAGATATGAGAAGACGTTTTCCTATTTATTAGACATTACCAAATTGATTCTCAAAAATTATGTGCAAATTCTCATTTGCTACAATTTCGCAACAATGCATATAGTAGATATTTAAAATTTTGCTAAGCTAATGGCTGTGAAATTCCATTTCATTGTTTTAATTTTTCATGTTTTTCATTCCTACTCGATTGGAATCTAAATGCATATGTTTATTGATCTTTCAAATTTTCCTCATTCGAGGAAATTAGGCCTGTTTAGTTTTGTTTTGCAAGTTTGTTTGTTTTAAGACCAAGGGGAAAGTCTTTCTGTCACCTACCCTAATCTAATTTTTTTCTTTTTTAAATTAAATGGTTGAATCAAAAAGCAATTTGACAGTAATACATATTTAGTATCATTCATGGCTTAACGGCGGGGAGACCTTCTGAGAAATGCATTGCTAGGTGATTTTGTCATTGGGCACGCATCGTAGTGTGTACTTACGTATACCTAGCTGATATAGCCTACTACACACCTAGGCTGCATGGTATTAATCTTATGAGAACACTGTCCTATATGTGGTCCATTGTTGACTGAAACGTTGTTATATAGTGCATGATGTACTTTTATTTTCTAATTAAATGTTGATATTCCAGTAGGCACTCAGATTGAGTCACAGAAAAAATATTAAAGGTTTGTAAAAATGTGGGAACCAGACAATGAAAAATTTCATTTTGCTTTGTTGAATGCCGACACAAGATAGATAGTACCTACTTTTAAATTTAATTAGCTTCATAGTTGTCAGTAAAAAATGTTTTTTATGCTTGAAAAGTTCCTTGCAGGAATATGTCATCTATGAAGGTACAAAACTTGTTACAAAGTAGGTTGTTCAATGTTATACTGAATATTCACAGCACAGGAGGAAAAGCTTTCAAACTGTGAGAAATGCCATTTTACTTACCAGCTATACAAGTTGAATGATATAAATTGAGACAATTTATATATATATTTTAAAATCCTCTACTATCTTTAAAGCACTAAATTTGCCCATTTTAAACAATAAACATAAATAGTATCTAGGAATGTTTATTCGCAAGTATGTATAAAAAAATTTATTAAGAAGGAAGAAAGCATTTTTAGGAACATATTACTCAGTAGTTTTCCAAATGATTGCTTATATATTTGATACCTTATTTAATCTTCTTAGTTTTCATTTGAATTTGGCATTGGTCTGTGTGTGTGTGTGTGTGTGTGTGTGTGTGTGTGTGTGTGAGAACGTGTGTGTGGGTTCCTGTTCTATTGCTATGTAGCAAATCACCACTAATTTAATTTTATAAAACAATCATTTTATTATGCTAATTGATTCTGTGGATCAGGAATTCTGAAGGATTTATTAGGCATGGTTTGTCTCTGTTCATGATGGTGAGGCCTCAGCTGGGACTTTACAAAGGTGAGGGGTCACTCTACATCTGGGGGATAGAATGAACTGAAGGCTCACTTACTTATATGTCTGTTGATGAATTCTGGCTTTCAGCTAGGACCTCAGCTGTGGTTTCCAGATGGAATAGCTATAACGTGGCACCTCTGTGTAGCTCCTTGGGCTTCCCCACTACATGGTGGCTGAGTTTCAAGAGCAAACCACCCTAGAAAACCAGGGGAGCATTGCATAATCTTTTGTGACTCAGCCTCATCATTTACAAAGTATCACTTCCTCACTATTCACAACTTTGCCCAGATTCAAGAGGAGGAATTATAGAGCCCTATTCTGTCTGGGACGAGTCTTAAAGTCACTTTAGAAGAAGGGGCTCTGGGATGTGAGGAATTGCTGTCGACATTCTCAACAAACACACTTGGTCCCCATAGTGTATGTGTGTGGAGTTTTGAAAAACTGATTACTTTATAACACACAAGAGATTTAAATATTTAAATTTCCTTTTGCTGTACCCTTACATTGTTCTGTTCAGGAGAAAGTATGTATGGATAATCCATAAAAACGTGGTAATTTTCCCTATTATGATATCAAAATTTCTTCCAGTAAAGGATATCATGTTAGAAATCTTGGGTCTACCCAAGATTTATTTATTATTTATCTTGTATTTTTTCTTTTAAAGATTGTTGCCTGAGCTAACATCTGTTGCCAATCTTCTTTTTTGTTTTTCTTCTTCTCACCAAAGACCCCCATACATAGTTGTATTGTAGCTGTAGATTCTTCTGGCTCTGCTGTGTGGGATGTTGCCTCGGCATGGCTTGATGAATGGTGCTAGGTCCACACCCAGGATCCGAACCGGTGAAACCCTGGGCTGCCAAAGTGGAGTGTGCGAACTTAACAACTCGGCCATGGGGCTGGCCCCTATCTTGTATTTTTGGGTAGCCCACAGGTGAAGCTTACATGGAAGAAATTTCTCCATTCCAGTGGCGTATTTGTTTTAGCAGGCTATTGCCAATCCTTATCTCAAACTTGGGTTGATCTTAATGAAGCAATATGAAATAAGTGTGAAATGTTATCTCAGGAAGAAAATGGTCAATGACTTTTTCATAATGAAAGAGCCTAAGGAAAAATGAAGCAATGAGTACTGATTATCTTAATACAATTGTCTTTTTCATATAGGATGCTTTTGCTGAATGTAGAAAGAGCCTCAACATTTCTCAAAAAAAAATTTACAAATCCTCTGCAGTATGGATGAATATATGTATAAGTTATATAGACTGAGAGGTCACTTATCAAAGAATATAAAATCACTGGAAAAAACAAACAGTCAACCGATATGGGCAAGAATCCCATTTGGAAACTTATTTGTGAGTTTTATAGTATTGAGAAGATGATTCTGTATATTGATAATTGTGGAACCACAGTTCTTACTATGGAAAAAGGGAGGGATAAATATATAATGATGTATTGAGGGAAGCCAAAGATAAGAAAACAGTACCTAAGGTATGGAAAATAGAATTTTTGAGGCCCATCACATGCTGATATTCTTGGAGTGATTCAATGAATGGGAAGTTGGTTGGTTGCAGGCAAAATGGTGGTGAGTTTGACCATGTTTGTTTTCTCCCTGCTTTCTCTGGCTAGCCCTATTTTTCTTTGCTAAAGCCAAACTCTGTGATGTCATTCCCTCCCTATCTTTCTACCTGGGAAAAGATACTCATAGGTTTAGTAGCCACTTAAGAGGCAGTGTTGTGGATGGTGCAGGTAGGTACTGAAGCCTGCATACTGAGATCCAGATCCGCTGCATCCCTTGCCATTTCCTCATCTATAAATTGAGCTGAATTAAAGTTTCTCCCTGATTGAATCAGTAATCAAAAACCTCCCAATAAACAGAAGTCCTAGACCAGATGCTTTCACTGGAGAATTTGCTAAACATTCAAAGAAGAATAAATATCAATTCTTCCCAAACTCTCCCAAAAATAGAAGAGGAGGGAATGCTTCCAAACTCATTTTATGAGGCCAGCATTACCCTGATACCAAAACCAGACAAGGACAAGACAGGGAAAGAAAATGACCAGCCAATATTCCTGATGTATATAGATGGAAAAATCCTCAGTAAAATATTAGCAAAGCAAATTCAACAATATATTAAAAGGATAAAACCCCATGATGAAGTGGGATTTATTCCAGTGATGCAAGGATGTTTTAACATTCACAAATCAATCAACTTGATACACCACGTTAACAAAATGAAGGATAAAAATCACATGACCATCTCAATAGATGCAGAAAAAGCATTTGAAAAAATTCAGCATCGATTTATGATAAAAACTCTCAACAAAGTGGGTACAGAGGGAACTTACCTCAACATAATAAGGGCCATAAATGACAAGCCCACAGCCAACATCATACTCAATAGTGAAAAGCTGAAAGCTTTTCCCCTAAGATCAGAAACAACACAAGGATGCCCACTCTCACCACTTTAATTCAACATGGTTTTGGAAGTCCTAGCCAGAGCAGTTAGACAAGAACAAGAAGTAAGAGGCATCCAAATCATAAAGGAAGACGTAAAACTGTCACTATTTGCAGATGACATAATACTATATATAGGAAACCTAAAGGCTCCACTGAAAAACTGTTAGAACTAATAAATTCAGTAAAGTTGAAGGATACAAAATTCAATGTACAAAAATCTGTTATTTTTGTACACTAATATTGAACTATCAGAATGAGAAATTAAGAAAATAGTTCCATTCACAATTATATCAAAAAGAATAAAATACCTAGGAATAAATTTAACCAAGGAGATGAAAACCTGTACACTGAAAATTATAAGACATTGGTGAAAGAAATTGAAGACTCAAATAAATGAGAAAATATTCCATGCTCATGATTTGGAAGAATTAATATTGTTAAAATGTTCATACTCCTCAAAGCGATCTACAGATTGAGTGCAATCCCTATCAAAATTCCTATGGCATTCTTCACAGAAATAGAGCAAACAGTCCTAAAATTGTATGGAACCACAAACGACCCTGAACAGCCAAAGAAATCTTGAGAAAGAACAAAGCTGGAAGGACGATGCTGCCTGATTTCAAACTATACCACAAAGCTATAGTAATCAAAATAGTATAGTATTGGCATTAAAACAGACACATAGATCAATGAACCAGAATAAAGAGCCCAGAAATAAACCCACGCATATATGATCAATTAATTTACAACAAAGGGGCCAAGAATATACAAGATGGAAAGGAGAAAGGTCTTTTCGATAAATGATGTTGGGAAGACTGGACAGCCACATGCAAAAGAATGACCCTGGAATACTATCTTACATCATACACAAAAATGAACTCAAGATGGATTAAAAACTTGAATGTAAGACTTGAAACCATAAAACTCCTAGAAGAAAACATAGATTGTAAGCTCCTTGACATTAGTCTTGGCAATGGTTTTTTGGATCTGACTCCAAAAGCAAAGGCAACAAAAGCAAAAATAAGCAAGTGGGAATACGTTAAATTAAAAAGCTTCTTCACAGCAAACAAAATCATAAACAAAATGAAAAGGCAACTTACAGAAGAAAATATTTTCAAATCATATATCTGATTAGGAGTTAATATCCAAAAATAAATAAAGAATTCATGCAACTTAATAGCAAACAAAGAATTTGATTGAAAAATGGACAGAGGATCAGAATAGACCAAAGAAGATGTACAGATAACCAGCAGGTACATAAAAAGATACTCAACATCACTAATCATCAGGGAAATGCAAATCAAAACCATAATGATATACCAACTCACATCTGTTAGAATGGCTGTCATCAAAAAGACAAGAAATAACAAGTGTAGACAAGGATGTGGAGAAAAGAGAACTTTTATCTACTGTTGGTGGGAATGTAAATTCGTGGAGCCTCTGTGGAAAACAGTATGGAGGTTCCTCAAAAAATTAAAACTGTAACTACCATGTATTCCAGCAATTCCACTTCTGGGTATTTATTCAAAGAAATTGAAAATACTAACTCAAAAAGATATATACACCCCCATGTTCATTGCAACATTATTTACAATAGCCAAGGTATGAAACAACCTGAGTGTCCATCGATGGATGAAAGGATAAGGAAGATGTGATATGCACACGCACACACACACTACACACACACAATGGAATACTATTCAGCCATAAAAAGAATGAAATCTTGCCATGTGCGACAACGTGGATGGACCTTGAGGGCATTATGCTCAGTGAAATAAGTCAGAGAACAACAAATACTTTATGGTCTCATTTATATGTGGAAATTTAAAATACAAGAAAAAAAAAAACAGGCTTGTAGATACAGAGAACAGATTGGTGGTTGCCAGAGTTGGGGGGTTGGGGGAAAAAACGGTGAAGGGGGTCTAAAGGCACCAACTTCCAGTTATAAAATAAGTCCTGGGGATTTGATGTACAGCATGGTGCCTATAGTTAATAATACTGTATTACTTATTTGAGAGTTGCTAAGAAATTAAATCTTATAAGTCCTCATCATAAGAAAAAAAATTTTGTAACTACTAAGATCATGGATGTTAAGTAGACTTATTGTGATGATCATTTCACAATATATGCAAATATCGAGTCATTATGTTGTACACCTGAAACCAATATAATGGTATGTCAATTATACCTTAATAAAAATAAATAATATGTAAATAAAGTGTAAAATTCTAAAAAAGTTTCTACCTCATGAGCTAATTGTGATGATTAATCTCCTGCATGATGCTTTAAACTGCCAGACACATAGTAAACCTTTAAGTCATGCTGCCTATTATTACTAGTTATTTCTACTATCATTTGTGTTATTCATTTACTTTTACTTTAAGTCTTGTTCTTTAATTATAAAATAAATACCATTTCATGTTAAAGAATTTTAAAGCATCAGAATTCAAAGACATGATTTGTTCAATGTAGCTATTTCAGGATTCTTGAAAATTTATCTTTTACCCAGAGGAACATTTTATAGAAGAGGTGAAATTAAGTTGGGCTCTGAATATTATTTCTATGAGGCTTTTTTTCCTTAAAGCTTCAATGGATTAATATGTAAATTCCATCTGCAATGTTTAATGTATTTGAGAGTATGCATGTAACTTTAAACTCCTGTGTTCAGATATGATATTTTCAGTGCTGATTGTGAAATATTATGATTTTATAAGTTGTTTGCATTAAAATGTTTCTTTATTAAGGTGATTTATTTATATTCCACTCATCATGCTCAGTGTTTGTAAGTAATTAGCTACAAAGCAAGGTCACTAGTGAGTTTCTTTTTTTGTTTTGTTTTTCAGTGAGGAAGACTGGCACTGAGCTAACATCTGTGCCAATCTTCCTCTGTTTTGTATGTGGGATGCCACCACAGCATGGCTTGATAAGTGGTTTGTGGGTCCATGCCCAGGATCTGAATCCACAAACCCTGGGCTGCTTAACTGGAGGGTGCAAACTTAACCACTATACCACTGGGCCAGCCCATCATTTTTATTTATGAAATGTATGTAAAGCAGGAGACAAGAACTCTAGCCTATGTGATGTTATTACTACAGTCCTACTGAGCTGAAACAGTTCTAGACAAAAAAACCAAACCAAAACATAATTGGCGATATTGGTAGCCTGAGCACAATTTTTCTTCTTTATAAATTATTTGTGATTCTTAATTCATCAAAAAGAATGTTATACCCCTTCTTTCAAACAATCAAAAAAGAAAAATACTACGTGCAATCTATTATTGAAAGCAAGTGAATTTTAGATACATCAGTTCTCAGTCTAATATCCTCCAAAATGTTAGTTATTTAAATAAGAGAACTCAGTGTTAGCAGAAACAATATTCTTTTACTTCTTCCACCCTTGATTCTACTGTTATTACCATGCTCTGTTCCCATACAATGAAGAAATAAACAGGAGCAACCATTATCCAGCCAACTTGCAAAAAATTAGCTGGTACTTTTACCTGCCTATTCCAGGAAAATAGGATTGTCTTCTCATCCTGAGTTCTGGGGCTATTTAACATACACATGCACATAAACATCTATTTAATTGTGTGCGTGTATCAGATATATGTACACACGTACACATTTAAACCCACTTTCTTTTCTCATGTTACAAGTACAAATTGATAATGAGAAGTTTGATGCTGTGTTTTTATGATGTGATTATCTGCTAATTCCTCGGTGTGTTTGTATGTGTCTTTGGGTATGTTTCTTGTTATTGTTCTTCTACTTTTTAAATCGCATCTGGTTCCAACACTATTCCTTTTGATATAATGAATCTCAGGTCCCTCTGACATCCGATCAGAGCCATCAGCTCCCTCAATGCAACTAAATTAGAAATAGATGTGGCTGCCCCAGGATGGGGAGACTTATTCAAGTTTGCTAAATTGCAGGGCCAAGAGAATGGTGAAAATACAGTGGCTCTTTTGCTACCTGCTAGCTTGACCTTTGGAGAATTGATGCCTGTCTGCCCAGAAGTATTTCCTTTCCTATATGAAAAAGCTCTGTGTTGCTCCTCAATTTCACGATAACTAAACAAAGCCTGTGCTTCTGCCAGTTCTGTAAGACACTTTGGACAAAAGGACCTAAGAAAAGGATCACGCAATTGCTTTCCAAATCCCCTTGTCGAGGCAGACTGAATCAGCCGTCTGTACTGAAATGACAGTAGCACAGAACCTGGGCAGAACCCAGGGTTTGTCACTGTAAATGCAAAGAGGAGCTCAGAGAATTGACATATAAATCATACTACCTGCAAACCACAATCTGTGTCCAGGAGACCCAGAGCAGTTTGAATGAACTCCTGTACTGTGTCTGGTCTGGCAAACTTGAGTCCCTTGGCATGATCGAAAAGGTCTCCTTACCTCACTCACTTGAAGAAGAAAGTAGATAAATAAGTCATAAAAATAACAAATTACAAACCAAAAAATAATCTGGCGAGTATTCAAGTAATCATTCTAAGAATTCTTTAAGGAACTACTGGGATGTGTCAATGAAACACGTTGGAAGGAAAGTTCACTCCCCTGGTCCTAGAGTTAACAGTAGAACATAGGTGGTCTGGATTTGCATTTGTGATCTGTGTTCTCTTCTTCAGTGACCTTGAAAGTAATGGGCATTAATGATTCAACCTTCCTATCCTTGAAAATTTTCCCTTTGCATATTCTACTAGAAGAGATGAAGAAGACAAAGAGTCACTGAGTCATCCAATATAGCTTTATAAGGAAGTGACAGATAGAGAAGATGGTACATGTTATGGAGTTCAATGCCATCACTTTACAGGTGAAGACATTTTGGGCACTGAGAAGAGAGCTCACTGTGGGAAGCTATGGCTGATTAGAGGCACAGCTGAAAAAATACCCTCTGAGTTCCACATCCCATGCCTAGGGACGTTACTCTCTTTTACCAAAAACGATCCACCATATATATAGTAAACATGGCTTACAACTACCTTCTCCTGAAATTTGATTGCTTAAGGAGAAATTTTAAAGAATTTCTTTGATAGGGAAAAGCCACTTAGGGAAAAAAATGTGTTTCAAAACTAAGCCTTTAAAAATAACTTCTTAGTTTTGGTTGCTGGCAATCAAATACTGGAATGCCATACCATACTTCATGTAAGAAAGACCATTTATATGATAAAAGAATGTCTGAAAGGACACCTTTACTTAAGAAGAACTTATGATTTAGACACGATAGGAAGTCAATTACTATGGAATTTAAATTACTTACAAATAAAAACAAAGTATTATTAAAAGAATGGACTCTGTACAACAATGCTTTGGTATTAGATAATTAACTTTCAGCAATCTTTAAATTATCCAGTTGAATCTGACTCACTGGGCAGCATTTATCAGCTGATATTTTAGTAAGGTCCGTGTGGTAGGTAGATTTGTGCCTGCCAAAGATGTCCACATCCTAACTCAAAACTCATAGGCAGAATAATGATCCCCCAAAGACATCCACATCCTAATCTCTGGAACCTGTGAATATGTTCCCTGACATGGTAAATGGAATTTGCAAATCAAATTAAGGGCATTGGGTTGGGGAGATTATCCTGGATTATCTGGATGGACTCAATGTAACCACAATGGTCCTTATAAAAAGGAGGCAGAATGGTCAGAGTGAGAAAGAGATGGGACAATGGAAACAGAAGTTGGAGCGATGTAGGATCATGAACCAATAAATGCAGGCAGTCTCTATAAGCTGTAAAAGAGAAGAAAACAGATTATCCCCTAGAGTCTTGAGAAGGAGTGTTGCCCTGCTGACCCATTTTAGAATTCTGACTTACAGAACTATAAATCTGTACAGTTTAAGCCACTGATTTTGTGCAAATTTGTTATAGCAACAATAGGAAACTAAAACAGTGTTCGAAAATACTCATTCTCCATAGCAAAACTAGGTAGCTACTGAGTATATGAACATAAAGGAATAAACATAAAATTTCCTCTGCAGTGTTGAATATTTTTGTATATAAGAATATGAAAGAGGGAGAGGGTGTCAAGATGGTGTGCATAGGTGGACTCTGAACTCACCTCCCCCCATGAACATGACCAAGTTACAACTATTTTTGGAACAATTACCCCTGAGAGAGAACTGAAAACTGGATAAAAAGAACCCCCCCAACAAGGGACAGTCCTGACTGAGGCAGAAGAGGTAGAAATTCCTTCTGGAGAGAAAAAGCCACCTTTGCAAGCTGTGGAGCTTCATGGCCAGCTGGCCAGGAGCAATCCTAAGGTGTACAGCCTTCCCTGGAGGAGTGTGGGACCTGAGCAGGGGCGTGTTGCTGCTGTAGGTATCCTTCGGACTCAGCACAAATGAAACGAGTGTCATAATATCTGGCTTTCGTGGCTATTAACTAAAGTGTGGAATACCCCTAGAAAAGCTATCAGACATAAGCAGAGAAAAGCCACTTCTTAAAGGGCCCATGCACAAATTCACCCATTTTGGAAACCCTAAAATCACCAGAAAGAAAGGTACACAGTCCTTTGGTGAAAAGAGATTCACCTGATAGGTTCTAGGTGCATCTTAGTGAAAGGTGTGACCTCTCCGGGGACAGAGATATTGGCAGTAGCCATTATTGTGATCTAGTATAGGCGTGCTGACACAGATGCTGGCATACGACCATTGGAGTTCTTCCCCTGGCCTGTTAGCCCAGGGTCTGCCCTGCCCACTAGAACACTGATTTAATCCAGCTCAGCCAGGGCAGGCAGCCTGCCCCAGGGACTGGCCCCACCCAACAGCAAGCCCTTGGGCAACTTTTTGTCCTACATTGACTGGGCAACTGGGTCTTCTGCAGGCAGGCAAGTGGGTCCATTCCATGGGGTGAGGCATGCCTGAGGAATGAGCGGAGAGTGTGGGGCATTGGTAGAGTGTGGGGGGCCTCTGAAGTGGCATGAATGGGTCCATTCCAGGGGGTTGGGATGTGTGCATGGGCAAGGTCTGTGTTGACAGTGGGTGTGGACCTGTGGGCCATGGGGCTTATGAGTGGCAGAAGATCAATTCTTCTCCAAAAGCCACATAGGGGATTGGTCCCACCTTCCAAAGGCTGAAACAATTGGGTGTTCTCATGCCTGGGACCAGCCCCACTCAGCTGCAATCCTGAGGGAGCTGACAACAAGCTTGCAGGCCCAAGGCCTACAACAATTGTAAGCCCCTGAGCCTTGCAACCAGCCATGCTGGGGGCCTACTCACTTAACAGAAAAACTGCTACAGGAATGTGCTGTTAGAACTTGCATCCAACTGTGCTGGGGCTCCGCAAACCTGATAAACTGACTGAAGAGTCCATAGCAGCCACATGCAACTGAGCACTACAACCAGCCAGTCAGGGGGACAGCCTAGACTCCCTTGTCTCCTGGAGCAGGAGCAACCTACCATAACAGAAGTACATATGTAGCACACAGAGGGGTCACTCCTGGAACATTTGGAATTAGTGACAAGAGGGAAGCACACTGCTGGGCCTCAAAAACTGTCTCCTACATTAGGCCACTTCTCCAAGATCACAAGACATGGCTGACCCACCTAATACATAGATGTAAGCAGAGAGAAAGAGGCAGAATAAAGAAGCAAAGGAATACATTCCAAATAAAGGAATAGGACAAAACCCCAGAAAAAGAACTAAATGAAACAGAAATACACAATCTACCTGACAAAAAGAGTTCAAGCAAAAAGTCATAAGGAAGTTGACTGATCTTGGGAGAAGAATGGATGAACACAGAACATCAACAAAGAATTGGAATATATAAAAGAAAAAACAATCGGAAATGAAGAATACAATACTGGAAATGAAAAATGCACTAGAGGGTCTCAATAGCAGAGTAGATGATACGGAAGAACAGATCAATGAGCTGGGTGAAAGACTAGAGGAAAACACCCAAGCTGAACAGATAAAAGAAAAGAGAAAAAGAATGAGAATACTCTAAGGAAACTCTGGGACAACATCAAGTGCACTAACATTTGTATTATAGGTGTCCAAGAAGAAGAGAGAGACAAAGGGGCAGAGAATCTATTTGAAGAAATAATAGCCGAAAACTTTCCTAACGACACGAAGGAAACAGACCTCTAAGTACAGGAAGCGTGGAGAACACCAAGCAAGATAAACCCAAAGAGGCCCACACCAAGTCACATTATAATTAAAATGTCCAAAATTAAAGATAGAGAATCCCAAAAGCTGCAAGAGAAAGGCAATAAGTGACATACAAAGGAAATGCCATAAGGCTATCAGCTGACTTCTCAGCAGAAACCTTACAGGATAGAAGGGAATAGCATGATATATTTAAAGTGCTGAAAGGACACAACCTATAGGCAAGGATACTCTGCCCAGCAAGGTTATCATTCAGAATGGAAGGAAAGATAGAGATTTTCCCAGACAAGCAAAAATTAAAGGAGTTTATAAACAAGAAAACAGTTATACAAGAAATACTAAAGAGACTTAAGTTGGAAAGAGAAGACCACAAATAGGAATAAGAAAATTATCCAAAAAAAAAAAAGACAATAAAATTACTGGTAAAGGCAAAAATACAGTAAACGGTAGCATGTCAGCTACCTATAAAGATAATACGGAGGTCAAAAGATGTAAGTACTAAAAGTACTTACCATTTCAGTGATAAGAGGGTAATGGATACACACAAAATAAGAGGTTAGATATCATCTCAAAAGCATAAAATGTGGGTGGAGAGGAGTAAAAGAATAGAACTTTTAGAAAGAGGTCAAACTAAAGAGACCATCAACTCAATATAGATTGCTGTATACATAGATTTTTAAATACAAACATCATGGTAATCACAAACGAGAAACCTATAAAAATTACACAAATATTTAAGAGAAAGGAACCTAAACATAATACTAAAGAAAGACCTCAGACCACAAGGGAAGAGAACAAGAGAAGAAAGGAACAGGAAAGAACTAGTAAAGCACCCAGAAAAAAAGTAACAAAATGACAATAAGTACATATTTATCAATAGCTACTTTAAATGTCAGTGGACTAAATGTCCCAATCAAAAGGCATAGGGTGACAGATTGGATAAAAAAACAATACCCACATATATGCTGCATACAGGAGACACAATTCAGAACTAAATACACACACAAACTGAAATTGAAGGGATAGAAAAAGATACTCCATGCAAATGGCAAAGAAAATAAAGCTGGGGTAGCAATACTTATATCAGACAAAACAGACTTTAAAACAAAATCTGTAATAAGGGACAAAGACGGGCACTACATAATGACAAAGGGAACAATCAAACTAGAGGGTATGACACTTCTAAATATCTGTGCACCCGACATAGGTGCACCTAAATATATGAAGCAATTATTAACAGACGTAAAAGGAGAAGTAGACAGTAACACAATAATAGTAGGGGGCTTTAGCTCTCCACTTACACCAATGGAGAGATCCTCCAAACAGAAGATAGATAAGGAATTGTTGGCCTTAAATGACGTATTAGACCAGATGGACTTAGTAGATATATAGAGAACATTCCATGCAAAAACCACAGAATACACATTCTTTTCAAATGGACATGGAACATTCTCCAGGATTGATCATACATTAGGCGACAAAACAAATCTCAATAAATTTAAGAAGATCAAAATAATACCAAGTGTCTTTCCTGACCAGAAAGGTATGAAACTAGAAATCAACTACAGGAAGAAAATCGGAAAAGCCACAAATATGTGGAGATTAAACAAAATGCTACTGAACAATGATTCGGTCAATGAAGAAATCAAAAGAGAAATCAAAGTTACCTAGAGACGAATAAGAATGAAAATACAACATGCCAAAATCTATGGGATACAGAAAAATCTGTTCTCAGAGGGAAGTTTGTAGCAATCCAGGCCTACCTCAACAGACAAGAAAAATCTGAAATAAAAACTCTAATGGTGCACCTAAAGGAAATATGAAAAAGAACAAATCCCAAATTAGTAGAAGAAAGGAAATAATAAAAATCACAGCAAAAATAAATGAAATAGAGACTGAAAAAACAGTAGAAAAATCAATGAAACCAAGAGCTGGTTCTTTGAAAAGATAAACAAAATTGACACACTTTTAGCTAGACTGACCAAGAAAAAAGAGAGAAGCTTCAAATAAATAAAATCAGAAATGAAAGCAGACGAATTCCAACAGACACTCACAAATACAAAAGATTGTAAGATAATATTATGAAAAGCTATTACAGTAACAAAATGGATAATATAGAAGAAATGGGTAAATTCTTAGAATCATACAACCTTCCAAAACTGAATCAAGAAGAATTAGAGAATTTGAACAGACCGATCACCAGTAAGGAGATTGAAACAGTAAGCAAAAACCTCCCAAAAAATAAAAGTCCAGGACCACATGGCTTCCCTGGTGAATTCTACCAAACATTCAAAGAAGACTTAATACCTATGCTTCTCAAACTCTTCCAAAAAGTTGAAGAAGACAGGAAGCTTCCCCACTCATTCTACGAAGCCAACATTACCCTGATACCAAAACCAGGCAAAGAAAACACAAAAAAAGAAAATTACAGGCCAATATCACTGATGAACATTGATGCAAAAATCCTCAACAAAATACCAGCAAATTGAATACAACAATACATTAAAAAGATCGTACACCATGATCATTCCAGGGATGCAGGGATGGTTCAACATCTATAAATCAATCAATGTGATATACCACATTAACAAAACAAAGAATAAAAATCACATGATCATCTCAATAGATGCAGACAAAGCATTGGACAAGATACAGCATCCATTTATGGTAAAAACTCTGAGTAAAATGAGTATAGAATGAAAGTTCCTCAAAATAGTAAAGGCCATATATGACAAACACACAGCAAATATCATTCTCAATGGAGAAAAGCTGAAAGCTATCCCTCTAAGAACAGGAACCAGACAAGGATGCCCATTTTCACCACTCTTTTTTTTTAACTTTTTTTTTTGAGGAAGATTAGCCCTGAGCTGACATCTGCTTCTGATCCTCCTCTTTTTGCTGAGGAAGACTGGCCCTGAGCTAACATCTGTGCCCATCTTCCTCTACTTTATATGTGGGATGCCTGCCACAGCATGGTTTGCCAAGTGGTGCCATGTCCGCACCCAGGATCTGAACCGGTGAACCCCGGGCTGCCAAAGTGGAATGTGCAGACTTAACCACTGTGCAACCAGGCCAGCCCAACCACTCTTGTTTAACATAGTATTAGAAGTCTTAGTGAGAGGAATCAGGCAAGAAAAAGAGAGAAAAGTGACCCAAATTGGAAAGGAAGAAGTGAAACTGTCAGTATTTGCAGATGACATGATTTTATATGTAGAAAACCCTAAAGAATCCACTAAAAAACTTTTAGTAATAATAAATGAATATGGTCAAGTTGCAGGATACAAAATAAACATGCAAAAATCAGTTGCGTTTCTATACACTAACATGAAGGAGCAGAAAGAGAAATTAAGAGTACACTTCCATTTACAATTGCAACAAAAAGAATAAAATATGTGGGCATAAACTTAACCAAAAAGGTGAAAGATCTGTACACCAAAAACTATAAAACATTGTTGAAAGGAATGGAAGAAGACACCAAAAAATGGAAAGATATTCCGTGGCCTTGGATTGGAAGAATTAATATAGTTAAAATTTCTATTCTTCCTAAAGCAATCTACAAATTCAATGCAATCCCTATCAAAGTTCCAACAACATTTTTCATAGAAATAGAACAAAGAATCCTAAAATATATGGAACAACAGAAGATCCCAAACAGCCAAAGGAATCCCGAGAAAAATGAACAAAGTTGGAGGTATCACACTCCCTGATTTCAAAATATACTTGAAAGCTATAGTAACCAAAACAGCATGGTACCGGCACAAAAATGGACACAGAACAAAGTAACAGAGTCAAGAGCCGAGAAATAAACCCACACATCTATGGACAGCTAATTTTCAAGAAGGGAGCCAAGATCATACAATGGAGAAAGGAAGGTCTCTTCAATAAATGGTGTTGGGCAAACTGTAAAGGCACATGCAAAAGAGTGAAACTAGACCACTAGTTTACACCATACACAAAAATTAACTCAAAATGGGTTAAAGACTTGAATGTAAGTCCTGGAACCATTACACTTCTAGAAAACATAGGGAGTACGCTCTTCATGATCAGTCTTAGCAGCGTATTTTTAAGTACCATGTCTGATTAGGCAAGGGAAACAATAGAAAAAATAAATAAATGGGACTACATCAAAGTAAAAAGCTTCTGCACAGCAAAGGAAACCATGAACAAAATGAAAATATAGCCTAAAAACTGGGAGAAGATATTTGAACACCATATAACTGATATATCCAAAATATACAAAGAACTCATACATCTCAACAACAATAAAAATAACCACCCAATTAAAAAAATGGGCAAAAGATCTGAACAGACGTTTCTCCAAAGAAGATATACAGATGGCCAACAGGCACATGAAAAGATGTTCAACATCATTAAGTATCAGGGAAATGCAAATCAGAAGTACATTGAGCTATCACTTCACTCTTGTCAGAATGGCTGTAATTAACAAGACAGGAAACAGTAAGTGATGGAGAGGTTGTGGAGAGAAGGGAACCCTCGTACACTGCTGGTGGGAGTGCAAACTGGTGCAGCCACTATGGAAAACAGTATGGAGATTCCTCAAAAAATTAAAGATAGATCTATTGTATGATCCAGCTATTCCACTGCTGGGTATTTATCCAAAGAACATGAAAACTTTAATGCATAAAGATACATTCACCACTATGTTCACCACAGCATTATTCAAAATAGCCAAGACTTGGAAGCAACCAAAGTGCCCATCAAGGGACAAATGGATTAAAGAAGATGTGGTATATATACACAATGGAATATTACTCAGCCATAAGAAATGATGAAATCCGGCCATTTGTGACAACATGGATGGACCTTGAGGGTATTATGCTAAATAAAATAAGTCAGAGGGAGAAAGTGAAATACCATATGATTTCATTCATAAGTAAAAGGTCAAAACAATGAAAAACAAACACATAGCAACAGAGATTGAATTGGTGGTTACCAGAGGGGAAGGGGGGAAGGAGGGCTAAAAGGATGATTAGGCACATGTGGTGATGGATTGCAAGTAGTCTTTGGGTGGTAAACATGTTGTAATCTACACAGAAATCGACATATACAACAATGTACACCTGAAATTCATATAATGTTAGAAACCACTCTTACCACAATAAAAACAGTAAAAAATCATAAAAAGAATATGAAATAATCCCTCTGGGACCTGTAACCACTTGCATTGCTTTTTCCCATCCAAGGTTTAGCTGCCATATCTTGCCCCATTGTTCTTCCATGATCCAGCAATGACTACATGGGAGCCAAAGAACCTCTGTGTCTGACAGATGTGGACAGGAACATCACTACCTCACTTTTATTATAGCCATCATTGTATTCAATGGAAATGAAAATAGTACATATTATTCATAGAAAAAGTTGTGTTTATCAACTGGTACTTGCTAGTGTCAATAGCAGTTGACTCTCTTAGACTTTTTTTTTCCATTGAATACAAGAGGATAGCAGCAACACCCCTCTGCTGACAAGCACTTTGGATTTTGGCCCGCAATTGAAAACATGACACCTAAGTAGTACTTTATTCAAAGAAAGGAAGGAAGGAAAGAAAGAGGAAATCAAATACTTACTTCATTAATTAATGAAGAGGAATATCATTAAGTGGTGGGGCCCATCCTTTGACTCCCCACTTTTTTACCCTTCTTACTGTTACTATCCTGGGTTCTAAATTATCATGAGCCAAAAATTAACCACAGCATATATTTACTTAAAGATGATAGTGACAGCAAATTTAAGGATCACTGAGGTGCTGTACTACAATTTACAACGCAATTCTTTATTTCAATATAAATTATAGTTTAATGCAATATCTTTAAAAATTCAAAATTATTGCCAAAAAATCCTGATGAACAAATAATGGGCACTGCAAATAAAGACAGGATCATCATTATCAATTATTTCTTGGCCCCAGGGTGCCATATTACTCTCTTGCTGATTTTGTTCATCATGGAATTTTTAGAATTTATTTTTATTTAGGTATAATGCACATACATTTTTTTTTTCTGAGGAAGATCAGTCCTGAGCTAACATCTATTGCCAATCTTCCTGGTTTTGCCTGAGGAGGATTAGCCCTGAGCTAACATCTGTGCCAGTCTTCCTCCACTTTTATGTGGGTCACCACCACAGCATGGCTGACAAGTGGCGTAGGTCCATGCTCAGAATCTGAACCTGCAAACCCAGGCTTCCAAAGTAGAGTGCATAAAACTTAACCACTATGCCATGGGGCTTACTCCCCCATACAATTTTTTAAAGTATACAATTCAGTGGCTTTTAGTACATTCACATGTTCAACCACTGTCAACATCTAATTCCAGATATTTTTCATCACCACAAAAGAAACCCACACCCATTAGCAATCATTCCTCATTCCTCTCCTCAGTCTCTGGCAACCACTAGTCTGTTTTCTGTCTCTATGGATTTACCTTTCTGGACTTTGCATGTAAATGGACTTGTACAATATGTGGACTTGTGTCTAGCTATGATCACTTAGCATAATGTTCTCAAGGTTCATCCATGTGGTAGCATGGACCAATACACTTTTTTTGGGGGTAAGCAATATTTCATATTAGGGATATACAACATTTTGTTTATTCTTCAATTGATGGACATTTGAACTTTCAGCATTTTTTGACTGTTATGAATAATATTACTATGAACATTCATGTGTACACAAATTTTTGTGTGGATATGTTTTCAATTCTCTTGGATCTATACATAAAAGTGGAATTGCTTTGTCATATGTTAACTCAATGTTTAACCTTTTTTCCAGACTGTTTTCCAAAATGGCTGCACCACTTTAATTCCAACCAGCAATGTATGAGAATTCCAAATTTCATGCGTCCCTCACCAACACTTGTTATTGTCTGTGGTTTTTATTATGGCCATCCTGCTTTGTTTCTTTGGAACTAAGATGAAGCTCTTGTAGATCATTAGATTTTTAAATCCTTTCTGCCAAACTCTGAGTTTTGATTAGAGAGTTCAATCCATTTGTTGCCATAATTTGTTGTCTTTGTGTGTTTTGCATTTTTTTTATTGAAAATTGGACAATTTAGATAACACTGCCACTCTGAAAATCAAATTCTTCATGCTCCTTAGGGTTTGTTTTGCTGATTGTTTTTGTCATTTCTGTAGCTGCCATTTGCTTGTTTAATGAATTTCCTGTAAAGTTTATATTCTCTGTTGTGTTTTTCCACCAAAATCTCTACTATTAGCTTGGTGTTCAGCCAGTGACTGGACAGACATGTTTTCTTAAATGTCTGAAACGTCCCAGTCAGGCAAGGGTCTTCGGGCACCTGTTGGTACATATCTCTACACTCAGTCAGGCAGTGTCTTCATCTCTTCACTGTTCTTACCAGGATTCAACCTTTCTTCTTGAATACGTACTCCTTGGATTCTTGGAAACCTTTGGCTAATTTCCGGGGCTAGTTGGCAGCTCTGCCTTGGCTTTCACTTATTCCTTGTGCAGTGCTTCGAGGTCAGACATAGGTGGGAGCTGAGGTCCTTCTCAGGTCTTTCCTCTGCTTGTGTACATCTCTGATCATGCGTGCACATTGTGCATACATGAGGTCTTCTTGATTCCCAGGACTATGTCAGAGCTTTGAAAAGCCCCCAAGGATGTATAGTTCTCCAGCTTTTTAAAAAATATTTTCCAATAGCTTGTTATTTGCCCTGGCTTTATTGCTTCCTCAGGTAACTGCACTGTTAAACAGCTGTCTCTGCTTGTTTTGACTAATTCTCTCAGGGAAAAGGCTTTCCTGTGCAGGAGCTCTGTCAGGTCCAATAAAGATGACCTTGTGAGTGGCCTCTTTCAGGGATCTGCCAGACAAATCAAAGAATGACAATTCTCTGCAGACAGGGCTCCTTATCCCTCTAGTGACTGTTAGGCCACTGGTTTTCCCCATGATTGTGGGATGTTTGTCATTAAGGCAACCACGGAACATGGGAGAGGGTATGAGAATAGGGCAATTTAAGACCTTGCAAAGCTCACTGTTCTTATTTGAAATTTATGGATCTTTCTTGAATAAATGCTTTATGGATTGCTGCTAGCTTTGGTTCATTTCTATACTCCTGAAAATACTGTTTTTGATAAGTCTTTCCAAGTATTCTTTTATGGAGTAGATCACTTTTTGGAGGCTCTCACTCTGCCATTACAAGTGATGTCATCCCACAGTTTTCCTTTGCTTATTGCAGATTTCAAGCTGTTTCCAGTCAAATTTGCCATGGACCTCTACAGACCTTCTCTTTTTTCATTATTTGGGGAAATGGCAAATCAGATTAGTTTGGGGTGCTTCTCCACTGGCTCCAGAATGTCTACATGACACAAGATAACAGAAAACTCTCTCCATAATGTGGTTAAAACAATTGTTCTTTGATTCCACTGTGTAGAAGCATAGTTATATTTAGTCATTCTACTTGCTTCTGTATGTTCTTGCAAAGTCACAGAAGTGTCTTATATCAGCTTCAGTGCAGAAGTTTCCAAATGAGTGAGGAACAAATGTGTTGGATTCTAAATTTGACCTTAAGAACACCTAAAGCTAGCCAAAGATAATCCAAATCCTATTTTCCCTTCCTTTGTTATGGGCTGCAATTCTGATAAGGACAAGACAAGGGAATTAATGGAACGGAGCCTCAAAACAGCAAAAAATTATTCCTCTCTGCACCTGCTTCTGATATGCAATGCATCAGAATTCCTGCTAACATACTTACAATCAGCAATTGAATGAAAATGTTCATTGTTGGGCAAGAAGATGACCCAGATAATACTATTGCTGGTATCGCATAACTTAATTGTTCATCTAGTCAATGACTATTGATTAAGCATCTACTCTTTGTTAACTACTGAGTTAGTGTGGGGGAAAACATATATATTTATATGTATAGAGAGAGTGATATTTCCTCTATAAGGGTCATTTCATTCTGTAGAATAGACCATCGTCTTACAGCTTGCAGAGGGCCTGTGTCGAATGAGGCTTCCTTTGCTACCTCCTCAATTATTTACAGAATGACAAACGCTCATGACACAGACACAACTAGTATTTAGAGTTCTTCCAGAGATAGAAAAGAAAGGGGTTATGGACAAGGAAACATTTGTGCCATGAAGAAAGAGTACAAATTTTAAAGATTAAATTTCAATTCCCTAACCCCTGCAGGCCCAGGAATATATCCTCATGGGCTAACCTCCAACTCATTACTTCTTGTTTTATAAGAAGCTCGATATGCTGAGGTAGAAAGAAAAATGAGCTCAGATGCATGAAGATCTAAGTCTGATTTCCTGCTTTGCCCCTTCTGTAGTGATCTGGCTCTCAATGAATTACTGAAATGTGTATTTAAATTATTGAAATGCCTATTTAAATATCTATTTGAAATAATAAAACATGTGTGGAAGCAGATTGTAAATTGCCATGGGTATAAGACAGCCAATAGATTTGAGCCTCAAGAGGACTTATGTCTTTTAAGAGAGGAGAATGGAACACGCATGGGCAAATACTGCATGGGAGAGCTAGAATGTTACATCCTGGGAGACATTTGATAGTCACATGCAGGGCTAGGACTAGGGTGAGGGGAATGAGGTATCACTTGGGGTGCAAAATTTGAGTGTTCTGAAAACTCAGGATAAGTAATATTTTAAGGCAACATTTGGGAAAAGCAAAATCAATGCAAAGAAATCCATGGTGAATGAAATATCAAAATTATAAATAAAGACAGAGGGTGTGACAGGGCTGGGATTTGGATGAGGAAATGGTATGAATCATGCAAATGCAGGGACAGCATGCCTACCTAGTTGCCCATAATCCTTTAGAGCTACCCTTTCTTGTATGAATGAGAGTCTGAATGATGGTGAGGTGATTCTCTCAGGGATGAGCCTGGAATAACGTCACACCAGCTGAATCAAGTCACTGGTTTTGAGGCAGCAGGATCCCGGGTTGTACTCAGGCCCTTCCAAGCTGCAGCTGGATGGTGTTGTAGGTTGAATTGCGTCCTCCAAATAGATATGTTGAGATCTGAACCCTTGGGACCTATGAATGTGACCTTTTTCACAAATAGGGTCTTTGCAGATGTACTCAATTTAAAATGAGCTCATTAGCATGGTGCCCTAATCCAAGAGGGCTTGTGTCCTTATAAGAAAAGGAGATTAGGACAGACATGCACAGATGGGAGACTGTGTGAGGACACAGGGAGAAGACAGCTTTGTGATGATGGAGGCAGAGACTGGTGTGATGCTTCCACAAACCAAGAAACACTAAGGATTGCTGGCAAACACCAGAAGCTAGAAGAGGCAAGGAAGGACTCTCCCTTGCACATTTCAGAAGTGTGTTCCTACCAACACCTTGATTTTGGACTTCTGGCTTCCATAACTGGGAGAGACTACATTTCTGTTGGTTGAAGTCACTCAGTTTACTTGTTATAGCAGACTTAGGACACTAAAACAGATGGTTTACGCTTCCTCCCTCTGGCCATCTGAAATGAACTTCTGCTCTCCCTTGGACATAATGTTAGTGAAACACAGCTTTGTCATCTTTGCTTTTCATCAAGACCACAGGCTTGTCTGCATCATAAGGAAGTGACATAATATTGCATGAAAGAGGAGACCTCCTGCTGTTGCTCAAAGGAAGGAAATTAGGTTGGCTTTTAGAGAGGCTTAGTTTACTCCCTACTCCACTGTTAAATCTCCATATGGAATAATATCCAGTGCATAAAACTCTGCATTATTTTTGCGCAAACACAAAAGGTTAAATATTACATCACTTGGCTAATGGCTTACCCTCTGTTGTAATACAATAGAAAATGTTTTTATGTTCTTCCCATATAATTTCCTTAACATTTGTTTTAGGTTAACTTTGTAATTAAGCAATGTTTTTTTTAGGTCAGTGGCCACAGGTTTGGTGAAACTTACACAAGTTAAATAAAATATACTGCTCAAAGAAATGATACAGCAGCAATTATAATCAGAGTGTTACTAGTGAAATGCTAATGAGGCATTTTCGTTTTAAAATGTGACCTTTTTAGCGCCTAGAGGAAGCCATGAAGATTTTATAGGGATTCTTTTTTTTAGCTAACCTCCAATGTAAAAATATGTCCTTTTTTTCTCAGAGTACCTATTTTTAAGTATCCTTATGTCTCAAACACCTTCTTTAAGTGTTTCATTTGAAGCTTAGTTATTTCTAACATATAGAACCCCAGACAGATGACCGCATGGGGCTCCCAATCTCAGACTTCTGGATCCCTAGGGGCTCACTTTTTGTTAAAAGTGATCTCTCCAGCTCACTTTTTTTCAAGTTGTGGTAAAATACATATAAAATGAAATTTACGATTTTAACCAGTTTAAAGTGTACAGTTCAGTGACATTAAGTACATTCACATCATTGTGCAACTGTCACCACCACTCATCTCCAGAACTATTGCCATCTTCCCAAACTGAAACTCTGTCCACGTTAGACAGTAACTCTCCATTCCCCCTCCCTCAGTCCCTGGCAACCATGACTCTACTTTCTGTCTTTATGTATTTGACTCTCTTAGGTACCTCATATAAATGGAATCATAAAATATTTCTCTGTTTGTGTCGGGCTTATTTCATTTAACATCATATCCTCAAGGTTCATTCATGTAGTAGCATGTGTCAGAATTTCCTGTTCCTTCCTTTTTAAGGCTGAATAATATTCCATTGTACAGATACACCACATTTTTTTTCTCCCCAAAGCCCCAGTACATGGGTGTATATCCTAGTTGTAAGTCCTAGTTCTTCTGTGTGAGCCACTGCCACAGCACGGCGACTGACAGGTGGGTGGTGTGGTTCCGTGACCAAGAAATGATCCCAGGCTGCTGAAGTGGTGAGAGTGCTGAACTTTAACCACTAGACCATCAAGGCTGGCTCTGTTTCTGCCTTTTAGCTATTGATCATGCTGCTATGAACATTTGTGTACAAAAAAATCTGCTTAGTCCCTGCTTTCACTTTTTTTGGAGATATACCTAGAAGTCAATTGCTAAGTTATATGATGACTCTTTTTTGAGGAAATGCTATAAGGCACCTCAATTTGGCCACAGGTCTTTAGGCTTGAACAAACACAATATGCTCAGGGATTCAAAGTCTCTGCCGCACCTGCCAGCAATGACATATGCCTATAAATCACCCGGCAAATCATTGACTCTTTTAACAATTTTTTAGTAGTCTTTTAAAGATACTAGTATTTAAATATGACTCTTATGATTTCCAAATTTTGAGGGATATTTATGGAGGTATCTTTTTTTAATTTAAAGACTTATATAGCTACTTTGTGTTCTCAGCAAAATTGAGGGGAAGGTACAGAGATTTGCCGTATACCTCTATCCCCACACATGCACAGCCTCTCCCCGATTATCAACATAAACCACCAGAATGGTACATTCATTACAGTTGATGAAACTGCATTGACACATCATATTCAGCCAAAGTTCGTAGTTTACATCAAGGTTTGCTCTTGGTGTTGTACATTCTATGGATTTGGAAAAATACATAATGAGGTGTGTCCACCATTATAATATCATATAGAGTAGTTTCACTGCCCTAAGAATCCTCTGTGCACCACCTATTCATCCCTCTCTCACCCCCATCCTCTCCTACCTCTGATATTTTTACTTGTCTTCATGGTTTTTCCTTTTACAGAATGTCACATGGTTGGAATCATTCAAAATGTAGCCTTTTCAGATTGACTTGTTTCACTTGTGATATGCATTTAAATTTCCTCCATGTCTTTTCATGGCTTGATAGGTCATTTCTTTTTAGGGCCAAATAATAATCAATTGTCTGGATGTACCACGTTTTATTAATCCATTCATCTACTGAACAACATCTTGGTTGCTTCCAAATTTGGGCAATTATGAATAAAGCTGCTATAAATATAAATATTCTGGTTTTTATGTGGATATAAATTTTCAACACCTTGTGTAAATATCAAGGAGTATGATTGCTGGGTCATATGGTAAGAGTGTGCTTACTTTTGTAAGAAACTGCCAAACTGTCTTCCAAAGTGGTTGTACCATTTTGCATTCCTACCAGCAGTGAATGAGTGTTCCTGTTGTTCCACATCTTCACCAGCATTTGGTATTGTCAGTGTTCTGGACTTTGGTCATTCTAATAGATGTGTGGTGGTATCTGACTGTTGTTTTAATGGAGGTATCTTTTTATCGTTGTTTATAATTTGTTGCGGTTAACCCATACTACATATTATAGTATGAGATTTCTTTTGCTCTCTTCCTTCGTTTACTGAAAGTGATCCTTAATTTTTATGGTTGAAATGTATATTTTGTTTTATTTTTTCTTTTTTCCTCAAACATGGGTTATCTCTCAATTTATTTAGATCCTCCGCAATGACTTTTACTAAATTGGTGCAGATTAGGTACTTGGTATATCCTGCCCAAAGAGTCCCATGTTATCAAGGTGGTATCTGCTGTGATTATTTTTAAATGTTGTCAGCTAGGCTTTTGTAAATGGCTCTACATAAAAATAGAAACTCAAAGTATAGTATTGCCTTTATCTTCCTTTCCTATAGTGGAAAGACAACTTTAGCCTATTTCTGCCCTTGTCTGTATTGGGTTAAATTAAAATAAGTAAACCTTAGTCAGGAAACAACAGTTATAATGCCTGTTGATTTTTTGTTTGTGGTTTGGGATGTTTGAGTTACCTCCCAATTATGAGCCACGTAGGTAGTAAACCATATATACAATATGAAAGGTATTTAGAGACTAAGTGGCTTCTTTCATGATTTTTATCTCATTAAAAGGATTAAAACACTTATCACTGAAATGTTTTGAGGAAGAAGTGAAGTATCAACTATGTATTCATAAATAAAATATGCACCTGGCAGTATTATGGGTAACTCTCTTGGAGTTACGTTGGGCTGCACTCACATGACCTAAATTATATGCCCTAAACCTATGCACTGATGGCCCCTCAACCTGGATGTTCCTTCTGACATTCTTAATCCAGTCAATGGTGTGACCTTTCTGCCTTCAGAATCCCAGGACTTCTGTGAGGCTTTTCTTAAAACTCTCTTATATCTACTTACTCATCTTTCCATTTACATCTGCCTCTTTATCATCCTCTATATCTGTTCCTTCTATTCTATTCCCTGTATCATAATACTAAAGGCATATGAAATGTTACATTTGTACTGTCAATCAGTAAATTATCAAAAGGAAAAATAACGCTAACATTAGGATGTTATGCAGAGGGTTTATTTCTACAAGTGTGTGGGAACTTCAAGGGATAGTGCAAAAAACCAGGATTATTGACATTCAAGATCAGTCTATTCCTAGGCTCCAAAAAGTAAGGGGAGGAAATAGTTATTGTCAAGAACTGTGAAGGGCTTGATATCTTATCCTCCTTGCAATCTAACACGTTAGCTAGCCTCAGTTTCCTAGTTGCTAGCAGAAGACATGAGACTCTTGGGTCAGAGACCAAGGACTTTATCGCTCACTGCAGTTGGTTATTCTCTACATTGCCCAAGTCCCACATCCCACAGTGGTCATGAGGAGACAGGTCCAGGTGGATGCTACACAGAGTTGGTTTGTGTTACAGGTTAGGAACCAAGCAGAGGAAATGGCCATTCTTGTAAGATAACTGCCGGGGACACTTCCAAATCTTTTCTGTGGATGGAGATAGTATTTTCACTGTTTGGATAGCAAACAAATCTGCACCCTTCACTAGAGATGCTATCACTACCTTCCAAAGCTGTTCACTATACGAATATCCTTGAAAAGATAGTTCAGAACAGAAGAGCCATTATTACCTTGCTTGCAAGACATGCAAAAACAAGTGACACAAGAGAAATCATCTACCAAAAATTGAGAAGGAATGAGCTAGGTAGAAAAGGAAACCTTGAGAGGACCAGCAACCATTGGTTGAAGGACACTCTTAGCCCAAGCCGATCTTGCAAGCATGGAACCAATGAAACAGATCCTTAACCTCAGTCTCCTTCTACCCTTTGAGCTCCTGTTAGATCTCCTCAATTGAATCTCCATGGAATCCACAAGTCAAAGGATCCCATTGATATATGCAAGTCAGCTTCACGGGCACAGGGTAGGGTGGGGAAAGATGAACATACATGGTGCATCTTGTAACACGCTCTACAGTCAGTCTCTATTCATCCTGTTCAACCTCATGCAGCTTCCACATAGACCTTCCAAGAGTATTTTAGTATAGCATGAATTAAAAAAATACTGGGAGAGTCAGGAGACCCAGTTCCTTCCTCTTAGTCTAGAGAGAAACAATTATTAGGTACTGCCTATTTCTTAGTATCCCTCTATACTAATAAAATCAATCTCGTACAGATACTTTCATTTATATTAACATAATTTCTCTTATGGAAAATTCCTAAAAAAGGAATTATTAGATAGGATGATTGCCAAATTTATTTCTAGAGATGTTATACTAGTTTATATTCACACCTGTACTGAGAATATATAGAAGGTTTAATTTTATAAGTCCCACATCTCCCTGCCAAAGACTTCTTCCAGTTTTAAAGGGGAAAATAATTTATGGCTATTTTGAGAGCGTAAGATAACTGACTTCTTTTTGCTTCTGCTCTCAGGATGGTCTGGGTCTTCACAGAATAGCTGGCAGGAGGGACCACCATGAGTATACAGGTATGGTGCAAATGTTTGCTTGTGATCCTCTGATGGCCTCCAGAGTTCTCTGGATGTCAAATATAGCGTTTATGTAACACTTATTATTGGATTCACTCTCTGGAGTTAGAAGTAGACATCCAATCAAGAGTGTGAGATTATGGCCTCTAAGATAATGAGAGAGTGAATAGAGGGCGGTGCTGGGTATCCATGCTGTGTGCTCAGATACTGGAGTTACAAGAATATTTGACTTGATAGCATATTCATATTGGGGTCTGTCCATTGGAGGCTGAGCTATAGGTAAACATGAGAAGCATAGAGTTCAGAGAGGTATAAAGCTTAAGAGCATTGATCGAGACTGGCATTAGTGAATGATAGTAGTCAAAATCGATAGTTTGGTCATAGAAGAAACTCCAGTTATTTTATTTTTTAGCTAGCAAGGCATCAGGCACATTTTAGGCTCCAAGAAATTCATTGTACCTGACCAGCCAGCTACAAGGAGACAGATCTAGATTTGTTTGAAGGACAGAATATAGAACCTTCTAGAATGACGGGGGATAGGTGATTTTAATTAGGAAAGGCTGGTTTAAAAGGTCCTTAGAACCAAAGTAATTTCAAGACAAGAATCATGGGTCCTGACAATTATAGGAGGCCTTTGGCACAAGATAAAGTATATGTTCTTAGAGAAAGTATTAGCAGCCACTTAGATAATGTGAGCTTTGGGAATAAGGGAGAATCCAATACCAAAATGCAGGGATACATTAGCTCAGAAGTCTAAGAAAGATTGCAAATGCTGAAAAAAGCCTTCTGGTAGATTCAGGATGCCTTTGGGAAGGCTAGAACTATCACATGTAGTTACATAGTATTCTGTAACAAGGTAGGCTCAAGGCCACCAGAAGTTTTTCCAGATCAGATAGGCAATCCTGTAGATCCCCTGACATCTGTTTACATGGCATCAAGATGGTTGCAACATATAGATCCAGGGGGCCCCAGCCAGATGTTGGTCTGCCTGGTTGAGCAGAGCTTAAAGTGCTTCTAAACTTAGAGCGTCCTAGCCTTTCCTACTCTGAAGTATTCAGTCCATTTTTAATGGGGATTTTATTTCTTAGAAACTTTTATAAACTTTGTAAATTGGGTGTGTCACACTCACAAAAAAGAAAACATAATCTAGACCATAAGAATGGATTCCAATAGTTAAAAACTCTAGACATTTAGAGTTGTTGAAACTGAAGTGTATTAGTTTGCCCTTGATTTAAGAAACACTTATAACATGACCCATTTATGCTGACATTTTTAGGTTTTGGTGTTAGAGTCCTTAAGGGTAAGCAAGGGAGTCTTCAAATCTTGAGCTAACTTATGAAGAGTTATTTGGATTTAACATGACTTTGCTGCATAATCTGGAGATTTCCATGTTTATCTGTTTTCACATCTATGTGTTTCTGCTTGTTTATCTTCTTCCCTTCTTGGGCTGCATGGCCCCAGAGCAGCACAGGCAATGGAGCAGGGGAGGAGAGGGCATTGTTTGCTTTTTAATATGCCTTTCATCCCATTGAAGTTTGTCCTTTTCCTTGTGCTTACCTTTTGCTTTTGTTGTAAGTGTTTTGGAAGAATGATTCAACCTTGTCTCTGGAGAAAAATAGCAGTGTCTAAAACTTAGAGTCACAGCACTTCACTAGGTTTCCTCATTGCTGTTCAGCCACTGGTGTTCCCTCTTGATTTTGTTATGCTCAAATTAGAAATGGCATACGTTTGTATTAATACCATATGCCGTTAGTATCCTTGCGTGAAACTCTTTAATTTTAAGGTAGTTGTTGGAGGAAAAAAGCAGAGGGGACAGAATCCAGTATAGAAAATGCATATCTAGATCCACTTTTGCACCAGCCTTAGAACTTGAGTCCTATTTTACTGACCATTAACATATCTGTTATTGAATCATTATCTGTTACTTAAGCCGTAAGTGAACCCAAGCTGGGGAACTTGGTCAAAAGCCTCTGAAACAAGACAAATCCATATTCATAAATGGTTATCAACAGCCAATAAGCTCAATTTTTAATTCCTTGCTCAATTTCCTATAATCTAGAAGTTAAAATAGGATCTTGTGAGCCAAATTCAGCCTAATGTGGTATTTAAAACATTTGACAACTTTTCAAAGTACTTGTTATTTCACACTGGGGGAGGGGAGAAGAATTCCCTAGACTTCTGGCTTCTTCTGAAAAGTAGGAAGACTAGCAGCTGTAGGCTGTGTTCTTACATGGTGCCAATCAGCTGGGTCTCCTTAGCTGCTGTTCTCTTGAGACATCACACACACTCTTCCATTCACCACAGTCCTTACTCTTCCCTATCACATCTCCTGGCCCACTTACCTTATTTAGATAACTTGACTGGCACTGTAGGTATTTGAATTAGCCACCCACTCCCCTACATAGACAGGGCCTCAGGCTCTCTGCTTCTCCCATACAGGAGGACCCTTAGACCTTAACAGCTTCTGTCCATGACAGTGAGGCTAGACAACACCTTAGGCCCAAGATTTACAACACAGCCAAGAAGCAGATCCCCCTGCACCCCATCGCCTACCTGTCTGGTTGTGATGAGAAGTCTAACACCTAGGCTCAGAATTAGACTCAGAATGTGCTGAGGAAAAGAGGGGGCCAGAAAGGTGAAGAAACTAGTCCAAGATCACACAGCTATTCAAAGCTGTGCCCAAAGTAGGACCCAGATTTTTTGCTTTGAGAATCTACTCTCCAGAGGACCAAGAGGCAGTGAGGAATGTTCCCAGAATGAAGTACTAGGGTCTCTAGGGTGGCTGCTCCAAGAGTTCATGGTCTAGTCTTAAGGAGAGCATTTGTCTTACCATGAAGTATTTTGTAGCCTTCAATCCTACCCCACCAGTGAGCTGTCACTGGGGCAGGACAGGCTGTCCAGCAAAGTGAAGAAGTCAGCTGGGACAAAATGTCGGCCAGACTGAAGTTTGACATTTGTCACTTTTGTTTTTATTTTCTACTTTGGGTTCTAACAAAAGTATTCAAGAAGAGAGTAACAAATAAAGCAAACATGTGGTCACTGGGTTGTCTATTGACGGTTTCACCCAGCCTCCAGGATATTAAAATGAGAGACTCAGAAGTTTTGGCATGAAGAAATCTTTATTTTCTAAAATCAAAATTGCCTATCCAAAAATGCATCCAAGCCACAGAGTAAGGGGCTTCAGAGTAAGGGGTAAATCTACTCCAGGCTGACAGGAGGGTCACCTTGGCTATTTCTTCCCTTACCTTAGAATGAGCTCAGGTGAAGGAAGAGGGAAGACCAATTTTCACTGGCAAACAGGATGCCAGTAGAAGTTGGAGAATCCTCAGACCACAGAAAATGATATATTGGAAACAGCCTACTGCTGTGCTGCTCAAACTGAGGCCTCAGACCAATATCAGTGTCACCTGGGAGCTTGATAGAAATGCAGATTTTCAGGCCCTATCCTAGATCCACACAACCTGAGGATGGGGCCCAGGAATCAAGTTTAACAAGTTCTCCAGGAGGTTCTTATGCACAACTTGAAGAGTGAGAAGCGCTCAGCAGACATCTCTACAGCATCCACAGTAAACACATCAGACTCCAGGAGACCTGAAAGGCCCCCACCTAGTCCTTGGGTGACATTTGGTCTTGTTCCATTGGCATAGGGTTCTGCTACTCACATAGGCAAGGCAAGTCACTAGCAAAATAGATCCCATACAGGAAGAACTTGCTCATGGAAAAGAATTGATGGTAAAAAAAACACCCTGAGCACTTCTGCTTTCAGACTTAAATCTTCAGCTGTAGGGTTTCTGTTCAGAAAGGAATTAACAGTCCCTTTCAGTCTGCTTGCTACTGATATTGAGGGACCTGTCCCAGAATTTCAGGGAGTTTAAGAGCAGGGATGAGACTCAACTCTGACTTTTAGCCTTAGTCCATCTCCCTCATTACCATGGCTGCACCTCATTGATTGCCTAAAGACCTAACATTATAGAGTGAGCTGCACTGGAAATTTTGGCTAAGTCTGTAAATAGCCACACTTATACAGGCTATATACAATCATGAAAATTATACTTTTTAATCTGACAACACACAAAACTCCCAGTGAATTCCTTATTTCGCTAGGAAGAATACCTGGAAGAATTTGAATTGCCCATTGTCTGCAGGAGCATCTGATTCTCTTATTTACAGATGAGGAGACTGAGCTGCAGAGTAATAAACCTACTTCCCAAAGCCACAGACAGGGGGAAGAAAACCCAGTAGAGAGAATGTGAAAGAATAATTAATAAAACATGCTCAGGGATCAACAAAGTTGGGCAATGATATTCAATAGTAGAGTTTTATTAATGTTGAAGAATCATCCAACCATGTGTAGGATACTCATATTTTGATCCTGGTAATGGGAGAAATCATGAGTGTCAAGTGGGGTCAACTCATGATATGTGTTTGAAAATTTTTCCATGCTGTATTTTCATGAGACTTATCTAAAAGAAGTGCTGTTTGGTGCCTATGCTTGTGAAGATATCTGCTCAGAGGGGGAGAAACAAACTTGAGAAAAACAAACTCAGTGGTCTAACATGATCTATTTGACAGCAATATTGAGAAAGAAATTTGTTTTAAATGTGAACACAAGTGTAGGCCAAAAAAAAAACGTGGAGAGTTTTAATTATACTGATGATTCAGCAAATATGTGTTGAACATCTATTCCATCTAGACACTAAGGATGCAAGACCAAATAAAACATCATCTCTTTCAAAATGTTTACAGTATAGTGATAAGGGTGGGATAGAGAAGACAACAGTAAAGTAACAGTTGACACAGCTCTACTAGAGGTCCACTCAAGGAGCTATGGGACGATAGAGTTTCTCCAGAAATAGTCAAAGAGCTGTTTTCAACATGGAGTAAAGCTTAGTTTGACTCTAAAGAACAATAGACTGAAAGAATATCCTAGCAGAGAGAATGATATGTGTGAAGGTGTGGAGGAAGGAAATGCCTCCTGGGAAGTGCTGGAGCCTTGGAACGGCTGTAGGGAGAGGACATGAGGCTACAGAACTAGTAACCAGTGTTAGCAACAAGTTGGCAATCAATTTCATTATTTTTATGAACTAGAGAGGATTTAAGGTTATCCCTGTAATAATGACAGTCTTACATTTCAAATACTAACTGTATCTATAATTCATTTGTCACTCATCATAAACCACAGCATACTTTTGGACTTATTTTATATGTTTAGGTTCTTTTCTTATCTGTCTAATGGAGTGATTTTAATGTAGTGGATTTGGTGTTAGTCCTTGTTCTGACATTTTAGCAGCTGCATATAACATTAAGCAAATTACTGAATATCTCAAGATCTGTGTTTTGGATCATAAGAAAAAACACTAGTATGGATGCTATGAGATTGTTTAGAAGATTAAATCCAATGCATGTGTATGTAAAATCTTTAGCGGGGTATGTGAGGATAGTGAGTACTCAATAAATATAAAATTTAAATGATAACCCCTAACAAGAGGGTCTTAAAATAGGCATTCCATTGACACTTTTTAATGAAATTCCAATTTTAAGCTCTGAAAGATTTTATAAATCAGATTATCTATCTCACATTTTTGTCAAGCCATATAAATGTATGGCTGTGCAGTAAAGAGTTAACACAGTGCACCCTGCCTATCCCCAAGGTCTTCAGGACTAGTGCCCTGTGAGATAATCTCTGAGCCTTTGAAATAGTTTGCCTGATAGGAGTGTTTTTGTAGATCTGGAGCCTTGAGACATGCCAGTAGGTTTATGCTAACAATGGGATTTAGGGTGAATGCTAGTTTTTCTTTCTTTCTTTTTTTTTGTAATAACTGAGGCTTTGGGCCACACCATATCAGTTTGATCTCTGAGGAGACTGGAGACTGAGTAGCTAAGATGAGTCATGCAGGTGCTTCATGGCTGCATGACTGACTTCCCAATAAAAATACTGGACTGAAGGCTTGGGCGAGCTTTCCTATTGACAATACTCCATTAAGTGTTGTCACACAGGGTTGCTGGAAGCATTAAGGGCTATCCATACAACTCCACTGAAAGAGAGCAATTTGTGCCTGATTTCTCCTGGTCTCTGACCTATGTGCCTTTTCTCTTTGCTATTTCTAGTCAGTATCCTTTCATTGTAATAAGCCATAACTATAACAGTTCTTCTGGTTTTTTTGAGTCCTTCCAACAAATCATCAAACATGAGGGTGGTCTTGGAAACCCACAACACAATGACCAACTTAGAACGATTGAATCACTAGAATTTATAGTGACCTCAATTAAACCAAGCATTGATCTCAGGAAAATATAAATGATTATCTGCTTCCAGGCATTCAAAGTATTGATTAATTTTAATATGAGGTTCGCTATAAATATTTTTCCTGTGCCAATGGAGAGAAGGGGGTAATTATCATTGATTCCTTGGCAAAGTCACATTAACATGTATATTTACAACCTAGAAGGAATTTCCCTTCACAAAATAGAAAATCCATTGTGTGGCATCCCATTCATGCCACACATAAACACTAAGTTATTTTACATACTCATTTATCGCAATTAATAACTTATTGGTTATAATGTGTCATTCTGTCCTGTGTGAGAGGAAGTAGAAGAGAGTCTATATCTTGATCAAATACATTGACTTGAGTATAATTTCTTCCCTTTAATTAATGTAAAATACTCTTGACCAGACATTCTGATAGGTATTCACCATGCATTTAATTTTTATAACAACCAGTTAGCCTCTCCTCTCACAGCTTATGATTCCAAAATGGAAAATTTCCAGGAGTATGACTTAGAAATTATTTTTCTCTCTTCTGCCCCTCAATTCTGGTAATATATTAATTTGTGTAGTTTATGATAATATTTAGCACTACATGAATATTTTGAAAAATATTTGATTTTTTATTTTCCTTGTAAAATAAATATGGTGTTATAAACATCGTGTTAACTCCCTTTGAGTCTTCTTGTTTTCCTGAGCCAGTAATGGCCCTCATCTAAGAAAGTGTAAATTGACACTCATTTACTTGTTTCAAGGTGAAAAGAACTCTCTATTGACTTACCGTGGCAAGCAAATGATGTATATAAATGAAATCTGTAACATGTATAGACATTTGTTTTCTAAACCATTTATCCGCAGAATTCATAAATACAAAAAGAGCTGAAGTCAATGAATATTTTCTTTCAATATTTAGCTCAAGTCTTTTTCTTTTTTTTTTTTTTTTTTTTTTTTTTTTTTTTTT
>NC_060276.1:119869691-119875099 GCF_021613505.1 Equus quagga
CTTGTGAAATTTCAGTTGTACATTTTTGTTAGTCATGTTGTGGGTACACCTCTTCCCCCTCCGTACCCTCCCCCCACCCCCCCCTTTTCCCTGGTAACCCCCGATCGGATCTCCTTCTCAATATACTAATTTCCACCTATGAGTGGAGTCATATAGAGTTCGTCTTTCTCTGACTGACTTATTTCGCTTAACATAATGCCCTCGAGGTCCATCCACAATGTTGTGAATGGGCCAATTTCGTCTTTTTTTATGGCTGAGTAGTATTCCATTGTGTATATATACCACATCTTCTTTATCCAATCATCAGTTTCTGGGCATGTAGGCTGGTTCCACGTCTTGGCTATTGTAAATAATGCTGCGATGAACATAGGGGTGCAACGGACTCTTGAGATATCTGATATCAGGTTCTTAGGATAGATACCCAGTAATGGGATGGCTGGGTCATAGGGTATTTCTATTTTTAACTTTTTGAGAAATCTCCATACTGTTTTCCATAGTGGCTGTACCAGTTTGCATTCCCACCAACAGTGTATGAGGGTTCCTCTTTCTCCACAACCTCTCCAACATTTGTCGTTCTTGGTTTTGGATGTTTTTGCCAATCTAACGGGGGTAAGGTGATATCTTAGTGTAGTTTTGATTTGCATTTCCCTGATGATTAGCGATGATGAACATCTTTTCATGTGTCTATTGGCCATATTCATTTCTTCTTTTGAGAAATGTCTGTTCATGTCCTCTGCCCATTTTTTGATCGGGTTGTTTGTTTTTTTGTTGTTAAGCAGTGTGAGTTCTTTGTATATTATGGAGATTAACCCTTTGTCGGATAAGTGGCTTGTAAATATTTTTTCCCAATTAGTGAGCTGTTTTTTTGTTTCAATTCTGTTTTCCCTTGCCTTGAAGAAGCTCTTTAGTCTGATGAAGTCCCATTTGTTAATTCTTTCTATTGTTTCCCTCAACTGAGGAGTTACAGTGTCCGAAAAGATTCTTTTGAAACTGATGTCAAAGAGTGTACTGCCTATATTCTCTTCCAAAAGACTTATTGTCTCAGGCCTAATCTTTAGGTCTTTGATCCATTTTGAGTTTATTTTGGTGTGTGGTGAAAAAGAATGGTCGATTTTCAATCTTTTGCATGTGGCTGTCCAGTTTTCCCAGCACCATTTGTTGAAGAGACTTTCTTTTCTCCATTGTAGGCCCTCTGCTCCTTTGTCGAAGATTAGCTGTCCATAGATGTGTGGTTTTATCTCTGGGCTTTCAATTCTGTTCCATTGATCTGTGGACCTGTTTTTGTACCAGTACCATGCTGTTTTGATCACTGTAGCTTTGTAGTATGTTTTGAAATCGGGGATTGTGATTCCGCCGGCTTTGTTTTTCTTGCTCAAGATTGCTTTAGCAATTCGTGGTCTTTTGTTCCCCCATATGAATTTTAGGATTGTTTGTTCAATTTCTGTGAAGAATGTTCTGGGGATTCTGATTGGGATAGCATTGAATCTGTATATTGCTTTAGGTAGTATGGACATTTTAACTATGTTTATTCTTCCAATCCATGTGCAAGGAATGTCTTTCCATCTCTTTATGTCATCGTCAATTTCTTTCAAGAAAGTCTTGTAGTTTTCATTGTATAGATCCTTCACTTCCTTGGTTAAGTTTATCCCAAGGTATTTTATTCTTTTCGTTGCGATGGTGAATGGGATAGAGTTCTTGAGTTCTTTTTCTGTTAGCTTATTGTTAGTGTATAGAAATGCTACTGATTTATGCACGTTAATTTTATACCCTGCTACTTTGCTGTAGTTGTTGATTATTTCTAATAGTTTTTCTGTGGATTCTTTGGGGTTTTCTATGTATAAGATCATGTCGTCTGCAAACAGCGCGAGTTTTACTTCTTCGTTACCTATTTGGATTCCTTTTATTTTTTTTTCCTGCCGAATTGCTCTGGCCAGCACCTCCAGTACTATGTTGAATAGGAGTGGTGAAAGTGGGCACCCTTGTCTTGTTCCTGTCCTCAGAGGGATGGCTTTCAGCTTTTGTCCATTGAGTATGATGTTGGCTGTGGGTCTATCATATATGGCCTTTATTATGTTGAGGTACTTTCCTTCTATACCCATTTTACTGAGGGTTTTTATCATAAATGGGTGTTGGATCTTGTCGAATGCTTTCTCTGCGTCTATTGAGATGATCATGTGGTTTTTGTTTTTCATTTTGTTGATGTAGTGTATCACGTTGATTGACTTGCGGATGTTGAACCATCCCTGTGTCCCTGGTATAAATCCCACTTGATCATGGTGTATAATCTTTTTGATGTATTGCTGTAATCGGTTTGCCAAAATTTTGTTGAGGATTTTTGCATCTATGTTCATCAGTGATATCGGCCTGTAGTTCTCCTTCTTTGTGTTGTCCTTGTCAGGTTTGGGGATCAGAGTGATGTTGGCTTCATAAAATGTGTTAGGGAGTTCTCCATCTTTCTCAATTTTCTGGAACAGTTTGAGGAGAATAGGTATTAAGTCTTCTTTGAATGTTTGGTAGAATTCTCCAGAGAAGCCGTCTGGTCCTGGACTCTTGTTTTTGGGGAGGTTTTTGATTACCGTTTCTATTTCCTTACTTGTGATTGGTCTATTCAGATTCTCCATTTCTTCCTGATTCAGTTTGGGGAGATTGTATGAGTCTAGGAATTTGTCCATTTCTTCCAAGTTGTTCAATTTGTTGGCATATAGTTTTTCATAGTATTCTCTTATGATCTCTTGTATTTCATTGGTATCTGTTGTGATTTCTCCTCTGTCATTCCTGATTTTATTAATTTGCACTTTCTCTCTTCTTTTCTTGGTGAGTCTGGCTAGGGGTTTGTCAATTTTGTTAATTCTTTCGAAGAACCAACTCTTTGTTTCGTTGATCCTTTCTATTGTCTTTTTTGTTTCAATATCGTTTATTTCTGCTCTTATTTTTATTATTTCCCTCCTTCTACTGACTCTGGGTTTTGTTTGTTCTTCTTTTTCTAGTTCTGTTAGGTGTCGTTTGAGGTTGCTTACGTGAGCTTTTTCTTGTTTAGTGAGGTGAGCCTGTATTGCGATGAATTTCCCTCTTAGGACTGCTTTTGCTGCATCCCAAATGATTTGGTATGTCGTGTTCTCATTTTCATTTGTCTCCAGATAATATTTGATTTCTTCTTTAATTTCTTCAATGATCCATTGTTTGTTGAGAAGCGTGTTGTTTAGTCTCCACATTTTTGCACCTTTCTCTGCTTTTTTCTTGTAGTTGATTTCTAGTTTAATAGCGTTATGATCAGAAAAGATGCTTGATATTATTTCAACTCTCTTGTATTTATTGATGTTTGCTTTGGTTCCCAAAATATGGTCAATCCTTGAGAATGTTCCATGTGCACTTGAGAAGAATGTGTAACCTGCTGTTTTTTGGATGAAGTGTTCTATATATATCTATTAAGTCCATCTGGTCTAATTTTTCATTTAATTCTATTATTTCCTTGTTGATTTTCTGTCTGGATGTTCTGTCCATTGGTGTTAATGGTGTGTTGAGGTCCCCTACTATTATTGTATTGTTGTTGATGTCTTCTTTTAGTTCTATTAAGAGTTGCTTTACAAATTTTGGTGCTCCTGTGTTGGGTGCGTATATATTTATAAGTGTTATGTCTTCTTGGTGGAGAGTCCCTTTTATCATTATATACTGTCCCTCTTTATCTTTCTTTATCTGTTTTGCTTTGAAATCTACCTTGTCTGATATTAGTATAGCGACACCTGCTTTCTTTTGTTCATTATTAGCTTGGAGTATTGTTCTCCATCCCTTCACTCTGAGTCTGTGTTTGTCTTTGGGGCTGAGGTGTGTTTCCTGGAGGCAGCATATTGTTGGATCTTGTTCTTTGATCCATCCTGCCACTCTGTGTCTTTTGATTGGGGAGTTCAATCCATTTACATTTAGAGTGATTATTGAGACGTGGGGGCCTACCACTCCCATTTTGTGTCTTGTTTTCCGGTTTTTTTCAGTTTCCTTTGTTTCTCGTCCCATGGTTTAATCTGTTCTGATGTAGAGCTGCTACTCTCTGTTGTTGTCCTTCTACTTATCTCCTCTGCTCTTGGTTTTGTAGCCCCTTTCCTTTTTTGGATTTTTCAGGAATGAGGGTTTTCCTGAGGATTTCCTGAAGAGGAGGTTTTGTGGCAATGAACTCCCTTAATTTTTGTTTATCTGGGAAAGTTTTTATTTCTCCATCGTATTTGAAGGATATTTTCGCTGGGTAGAGAATTCTCGGCTGTAGATTTTTGTCCTTCAGATTTTTGAATATATCATTCCACTCTCTTCTAGCCTGTAAAGTTTCTGCTGAGAAATCTGCTGATAGCCTGATGGGAGTTCCTTTGTAGGTTAGTTTCTTTTGCCTGGCTGTCCTTAATATTTTCTCCTTGTCGTTGACTTTTGCTAGCTTCACTACTATATGCCGTGGAGTTGGTCTTCTTGCATTGATAAAGTTTGGAGATCTATTGGCTTCTGTCACCTGAAGATCCATCTCCCTCACCAGATTTGGGAAGTTCTCGGCCATTATTTCTTTGAATAGGTTTTCTGCCCCTTTCTCCTTCTCTTCTCCCTCTGGTATACCTATAATCCTTACGTTGCATCTCCTAATTGTGTCTGATAATTCTCGGAGAGTTTCTTCATTTCTTTTAAGTCTTGCTTCTCTCTCCTCCTCTGCCTGCAACAATTCTATATTGCCATCTTCCAAATTGCTAATTCTTTCCTCCATATTATCAGCCCTACTGTTCAGAGCATCTAGATTTTTCTTAATCTCCTCTATTGTGTTCTTCATTTCCAATATTTCTGTTTGGTTCTTCTTAATCGTATCAAACTCTTTTGTAACATAGCTCCTGAACTCGTTGAGTTGTCGGTCAGAATTCTCTCTTAACTCATTGAGAATCTTAATGATGGCTGTTTTGAAGTCATCGTCATTTAGGTTATACATCTCATTTTCTTTGGGATTGTTTTCTGTGTATTTGTTGCTTTCTTTCTGTTCTGGAGATTTAATGTATTTTTTCATATTGCTTGATGTTGTTGATTTGTGCCTCCGCATGGAAATAGAGTTTAGTTGCTCCTTTCACTTGTTTCAGCTGCTGCGGTGGGAGGAGCAGCTGTTTATATTTCACCAACCAGGAATCCTGTCCGTAGTTGCTAACTGGGCCTGGGCCCCTCTTCGTAGCCACAGTGGCCCTTTGGATTCCCTCCTCTGCCGTGGGGGCCGTCACAGGGGGGCTTCAGGCTGCAGGTGCCTACTGTTGCAGCCCACCTAGATGTGCTCTCTCCTTGGGGTCTGCAACGGTGTTATGGGCTTTTCCAGCAGCCAGGGGTGGGATCACTTATATTTGTCGCTCCGTTGCTGTCGGCACCCACCAAATCTCACTTGTCCTCTATAGGTCGCAGGA